>NC_056743.1:1191252191-1191262191 GCF_019279795.1 Protopterus annectens | reverse complement strand
ATAGGAGGAAGTGCTGGGTCCCCAAACATGACAAAGTACAGCTATAGGAGGAAGTGATGGGTCCCTAAATGTTACAAGGTACAGCTATAGGAGGAAGCACTGGGTCCCTAAACATTACAAGGTACAGCTATAGGAGGAAGTGCTGGGTCCCTAAACATTACAAGGTACAGCTATAGGAGGAAGCACTGGGTCCCTAAACATTACAAGGTACAGCTATAGGAGGAAGCACTGGGTCCCTAAACATTACAAGGTACAGCTATAGGAGGAAGCACTGGGTCCCTAAACATTACAAGGTACAGCTATAGGAGGAAGCACTGGGTCCCTAAACATTACAAGGTACAGCTATAGGAGGAAGCACTGGGTCCCTAAACGTTACAAGGTACAGCTATAGGAGGAAGCACTGGGTCCCCAAACGTTACAAGGTACAGCTATAGGAGGAAGTGCTGGGTCCCTAAATGTTACAAGGTACAGCTATAGGAGGAAGTGATAGGTCCCCAAACGTGACAAAGTACAGCTATAGGAGGAAGTGCTGGGTCCCTAAACGTTACAAGGTACAGCTATAGGAGGAAGCACTGGGTCCCTAAACGTTACAAGGTACAGCTATAGGAGGAAGCACTGGGTCCCTAAACATTACAAGGTACAGCTATAGGAGGAAGCACTGGGTCCCTAAACGTGACAAAGTACAGCTATAGGAGGAAGCACTGGGTCCCTAAACGTTACAAGGTACAGCTATAGGAGGAAGTGCTGGGTCCCCAAACGTTACAAGGTACAGCTATAGGAGGAAGTGATGGGTCCCCAAATGTGACAAAGTACAGCTATAGGAAGAAGTGCTGGGTCCCCAAACATGACAAAGTACAGCTATAGGAGGAAGTGATGGGTCCCTAAATGTTACAAGGTACAGCTATAGGAGGAAGCACTGGGTCCCTAAACATTACAAGGTACAGCTATAGGAGGAAGTGCTGGGTCCCTAAACATTACAAGGTACAGCTATAGGAGGAAGCACTGGGTCCCTAAACATTACAAGGTACAGCTATAGGAGGAAGCACTGGGTCCCTAAACATTACAAGGTACAGCTATAGGAGGAAGCACTGGGTCCCTAAACATTACAAGGTACAGCTATAGGAGGAAGCACTGGGTCCCTAAACATTACAAGGTACAGCTATAGGAGGAAGCACTGGGTCCCTAAACATTACAAGGTACAGCTATAGGAGGAAGCACTGGGTCCCTAAACATTACAAGGTACAGCTATAGGAGGAAGCACTGGGTCCCTAAACATTACAAGGTACAGCTATAGGAGGAAGCACTGGGTCCCTAAACATTACAAGGTACAGCTATAGGAGGAAGCACTGGGTCCCTAAACATTACAAGGTACAGCTATAGGAGGAAGCACTGGGTCCCTAAACATTACAAGGTACAGCTATAGGAGGAAGCACTGGGTCCCTAAACATTACAAGGTACAGCTATAGGAGGAAGCACTGGGTCCCTAAACATTACAAGGTACAGCTATAGGAGGAAGTGATGGGTCCCCAAATGTGACAAAGTACAGCTATAGGAGGAAGTGCTGGGTCCCCAAACGTGACAAAGTACAGTTATAGGAGAAAGTGCTGGGTCCCCAAACATGACAAAGTACAGCTATAGGAGGAAGTGCTGGGTCTCCAAACATGACAAAGTACAGCTATAGGAGGAAGTGATGGGTCCCTAAATGTTACAAGGTACAGCTATAGGAGGAAGTGATGGGTCCCCAAACGTGACAAAGTACAGTTATAGGAGGAAGTGCTGGGTCCCCGAACGTTACAAAGTACAGTTATAGGAGGAAATGATGGATCTCTAAATGTTACAAGGTACACCTAAAAGAGGAAGTGCTGGATCCTTGAATGTTACAAAGTACAGTTATAGGAAGAAGCGCTGGGTCCCCGAACATTACAAAGTACAGTTATAGGAGGAAGCGCTGGGTCCCCGAACGTTACAAAGTACAGTTATAGGAGGAAGTGATGGGTCCCCAAACGTGACAAAGTACAGCTATAGGAGGAAGTGATGGGTCCTTAAATGTTACAAGGTACAGCTATAGGAGGAAGTGATAGGTCCCTAAACGTTACAAGGTACAGTTATAGGAGGAAGTGCTGGGTCCCCAAACGTGGCAAAGTACAGTTATAGTAGGAAGCGCTGGGTCCCAAAATGTTACAAAGTACAGCTATAGGAGGAAGTGATGGGTCCCTAAACGTTACAAGGTACAGCTATAGGAGGAATTGCTGAGTCCCCAAATGTTACAAAGTACAGTTATAGGAGGAAGTGCTGGGTCCCCGAACGTTACAAAGTACAGCTATAGGAGGAAGTGCTGGGTCCCCAAATGTTATCAGTCTGGTGCTGAGCATAAGCATGACCAGGATTCATTCAGATGCGGTTTAAGCAGTGTATTACAGCTTGGCAGTTTATCAGTAAGTTTGATTTGTTAATAGACAATGTTCCATATAGTAGAGACATAATATGAGTATAATGAGTCTCCTGATATACTATTAGACTTGGTTGATGCTAATAAGAATTTTTCAGCAGAGTGGAGGTCCCTAGAAAGGCTGTAAGATTTTTTTAGTGCAGGGCATTTATGTGGATAGTAAAAAAGCTTATGTGCAGATACTAACTGTGAGCATTTTAAGTCGTTAATTAGCTTGAGCCAGTTCAGCTGTTTTAAAGCTTGGCAGTGGTTGGCTCTGTGTGCAAGTTAATGGCAAATTTAGCAACTTTGTTGTAGCAGGAGGCTAGCTTGGATTGAAGTGTGGTATTTAAATTTGTCAGGATGGGTGAAGTATATAACAGAGTTGAGAGTAAATAGCTTGAGGCTAACATTTTCCTTGCTGTGTCTGTGAGGTATTGTCTGGCCTGTCAAATACAGCTGAGAAGCATGGTTAGGCTTAAAAAGACCCTTTACAGTTATTCGCCTAGTTATCACCTATTAGCAGCCATTTGGACTCACACTCAAGATCTCTAGCATACCATGCTAGTGCAATCTAGAGACAGAAGATTTCATCGCAGGGGACGTTTAGGAAGTATAGCTTCATAGCTGTATACTAGGCTAACGACTCTAAAGCATCTTTTTAAGTCTAACCATGCAACCCAAATGTGACCGGAAAATTTGATTTATATAGGGGGTCATTTAGTGCCTGCCTCTGTCCATCAGAAATATAAGTCCCAGATGAGGAGTGAATTTCTAATTACCCATCCCTTGCTCCAAGTTGTGCTTAAAAAGGCATAAGGAGGAGCTGTGCTTCAAATGGATGGGGAGCCTGTTACAAAGAATGGGAATTCTCTGAGAAATATATCTGTCTCTCCAACATGTCCTATTTTTGCTGCAAGCAAAACATAGATCTTATAATCTAGTAATTCTAATGCTGTTTGTTTTGTGGATGTGCAAAAGGTTCATCAAAACAGGGTACAGGGATGCCAGACAAAGATCACCTGTCAGAAGTCTATATGATACCAAGTAAAGAGACAGGGCTTTGAGGTGATAAGCATAGGACATTGTGTTTACTCCCTGTATTCATTTTGTAAGGGACCTTTGGGGACATTCCATTTGCTGTATGTCTAGTCAGGTGCATACCAAAGGGGGCATTATACGCTGTGATGGGTTTAATGAGGGCTGAGTACAGTAGTATGATGACTTCTCTTGATCTAGATGCCATGCCATTGCTTGTAAGTTGAGGAACATAGGATTTTTCTTACCACCTTGGACACATGGTGATCAAAGGCTAGGTTACCATATACATGAGTTCCAAGATCCATGACTAATGAATCAACTTTTAGGAGTGCTTTATTGATGATTTAGTTACCCAGGGTGGCAGACTTCCCAAATGGTACTATAAAGCATTTCTTGGCATTGAGTTTTAAGCTATGGCTTTAGCTCCAAGTGTTAGGCCTTTCTGAAGGGTGATCTCATTTGGGGGATTCAATGACTGCTCCCAACTTGAAGTCATCTGCAAACTTAGTTACTATAGGCTTTTGACATTGGCTTTGACATCTGAGAAGTAGATGCTAAAGAGGACTGGGTCTAGCACTGAGCCCTGGAGGATTCCACTGGTGACTGGTCTCCTGGTGGAGATGGCCTCACTGATTCTAACTTCCTGAGTCCTATCAGTGAGCCAGCAAGCTATCCAGAGTGTTATAAAGGGGTTTATACCTAGTCTCTTAAGTTTGTTGACAATGTCTGAGTAGGGTATTGTATCAAATGCTTTAGCAAGATCTAGGTAGGCAGTATGTACAGTTTTCCTCTCATTCATTGTCTTAGTGACCTTTTCAAAGAAGTTCACCATATTCAGTAAGCATGACTCCCTTCGACAAATCCAAACTGGGATGAATCTAGTGTCTGGAGGTCTTTATATCTTTGTTTATAATTTCCATGATAATTCCTTCCATAGCTTTGCAAATAAGGCTAGTCAGACTAATGGGTCTATATTTTCCAGGATCTCTTGAAGATCCTCCCTTACAAAGGGGGGAGATGACTGTCACAGTCCTCCATTCACATGGCACAAAGCCTGTTTTAAGACTATAGTTACATAATGACACCAGGGTCCTGAAAAGTCATATTTTAGACTTTCAGGAGGCATTCTGGGATGTTATCAGGGCAATGTGAGGCTGTGCTCTAAGCTTTTAGCAAGCACAGCCAGTAAATGCTCTCTAGTTATAGCTGGAGGGGTTATGTTTGAGGATAAATTTGGGGGGATGGTTGGGGGTGAGAGGGGTTAAAGCTGGGATTGAATTTATCTGCTAACAGGTTCACTATATTGCCAGGCTTAGTGAATATGGCACTATTAACCCCCAGTTCAGCACATTGCTGTGCCTTGAGGTTTCTAGTATGGTAAAAAAAAAAATCAGTCTGGTAACTCTCCTAATAGTGGTGTGTTAAATCAATTTATAAGAATATGGTAAAGATCCTGTAAGCTAACCACATGGTTTCTATACCTTCATTTAACTGATTTTTTTTTTCTGGACACACTGTCTAAATGAAAAAAACTCAACATCTGCTACCTGCCAGATACCAGCATACCATATGGCAAACAGAAGGATACCGTTACAACAATTCAAAACAAGCAGATTGTACACTGACCTAAGATCTCCACTGTGAAGGTTCTTGCTCATTTGAACGCCTGTCTCTCTATTGTTTAGTGCCCAGTTCCCTGGCAGTGTTGACATAGCAGTACCTCAGCACAAGCACTTTGCATATGAATGCAATACAATTACATGCACAAAATGTTTGAAATTAATAGATATGTGCCCGATTACAAGTGTGTGTGAAAATGCTGGAAAGCACCATTTCAGTTTACAGCAGTATCGCAATTTAAATGAATATCATAATGGATCTGGTATTTATAGAAATGGCAAATATTGTGCCTTTTTAAAAGCAGACATCAACTTATTACAGCAGTCATTGGCATGTTGACAAAAGAAATGCACTATCAACAATGGAACTAAACACTTTGAGACACCCAGAACCAGTTTATGTCAAGTGATAGCAGTACTAAGCTTATGATATAGCTGAATGAGGTGAACATATTAGCATTCATGCATATGCTAATGAAATATCCTTACAGAATTATAACTTATGACATAGGCAATCATACATTTATATAACTGAAAACAAACCATATTGACATATTCATTTGGAAACATTATACATCTCATTTAATTTTATACAGCCATTGTCAACTGAGCATTACATATCTCATTCAGTTCTTGCCTTCCCTTAAGCCTCATTCCACCTTCAAAATATATTGAATTTAATACTTTTTTGTATAGACTAACTAGATGATGTGTATTCCGCATCATACTGTATGCATACTATTGTACTATTATTGTATTTTGCTTATATTTCTGTGGAGCTTTTCTCCCAGGACCTCCGCTGAAAATGGGTTTCTGGCCCAGTCAGACTTTCCTGATAAACAAATGTTAATAAATAAATAAATAAATAAATAAGTGTATTGTTCCCACAATTCCCATTTTTTCTATCCAGTTTGCTCCTGCCCTTTTCTAAAGATTGCACTTGCAGTTATTTTATCTCTCTTACTGCATTCACTACCTGTAGTAAGGTTGGTTTAGACTTTGATTTCCATTTTCTAGTAATTGTTTTTTTTTGGCAGCCACCAGAATTAAACTTAGCAAAGACTGTCTCTAGACAATTACGATTCTGCATCACAGCAAAATAATCCATAAAAACAATTCTGCTTGTGCTGTGCTGATGAGGTCATAACAAGGCCAAAAATATGCATATCCACAGTTAGTGGGGTTTGGCTTTATTGATGACTTGAATATTTATTCTTTTAATAAAAATGTTATATATTTTTAAAGCAAATGTTTTATACTATCTAGAATCTTCACAAGGTCGTGAATATTCATGAATTTTATGATAATTGGCTTTTTAACTATTTGTCTGATTTTATTGGCTAACTCGTGTTTTAAAAGGGTATAAAAGCATTACTGTAGTTGTTCATCAACATCTGATGAAGTCTACTTGGTAGAAAGGAAAACAATGTTATTTTAATGTGTATGGGTTTATGTAAGTGTTATTTTATATTAAAACTGCTTCAAGTGGATCCTTGCTGCTGGTGGTATCTTTCCTGAGTACCTTGGACTTGGTATCGCAGCAAAATAATAATAATAATAATAATAATAATAATGATAATAATAATTAAATAATTTTCTTACTTACATCAGTAGAGTAGTCCACAGGGAATTTTTTAAAGTGCACCAACTCACCATTCCCAAGTACCTCTATTTCCAAAATATTTCTAATACTGCCACAGGATTTTTGGGTATTTTCCTTGCTTATGTTCCCTAACCTTGGCAACAACCCTTTCTACTTTCTGTTGCCAGAGCTGTTGTGCTAAAAGCTTTTGTGCTCTTGAGTTATTATTAAAAATCAGTTGCTTAACAACAATCTTTCTAAACTCATGCATATTATCTAAGTAGTCCCTTATTTTCTCTGTAGCACTCTGCAGTTGCACCTCTTCTTATTCTGTGAGATTCCCCCTATTCTGCAATACTTTAACCTTTGCCAGTCCCTCTGCATAATTCTTGTTACTTTTTAACCATATATCATTTTATTTAATTTCTAACCTATTTTTAAACTCCACTTTCATTTTATCCCTAGCTACATTTTTCTGAAGAAATTTCTATCTTCCTTAATAACGCCTGAATAATTTCCACTATACATTCCTTAAATTCCTCTCTGTTTAACAGTTTGGGCAGAAGCTCTAGTGGCTCATTTTTATTTCATTACCCTGAATTTTTATTTTAGTTATTATTGGTGGGTGATCTGAAATAGTTATTGGATATGTTTCAAAACTTCCAGTTAAATGCACACGTTCCTGTGAAATATAATTTCTGTCTATAACTCTAATCTGGCTCAGTTTTTGTACCTTGCAGAATAATATACAAATTCTCTCCTAGCTCCTACTACTGAGTTCATATTTTCCATACCAAATATTTTCATAAATGTATTCAGAATTCTACCCTCTTTTGTTATATTTTCCCTTCTAGGCCCCTCATTTATATCCTCACTGTTTCAAATCAAATTCTAGTCCTCATCTATAAGTAACAATTGCTGCTTTATGTCAATTACTTCTCCCAAACATTTCTTAATCTCCAGTGTAGCAGTTTCAGGTGGAATATAAATACATGTTAAAGTAATCTTCCTCTCTTGCCAGTAGCTGCTTACTGTTACAAATTCACCATTACTATCTTTTTCCCCTTTTTATTACTATTGAAGCTCCTCTACAAATTAATATAAGTACTACCCTTTTCATTTGTCCCAGATGTTCCATTCAATAACCATCCTGAAATCCTTTCTTTATAAAATTCACATGCACAGTTCTTTCCAAGTGTGTCTCATAGCATAGCTATTTACATTGTGCATTTCTTAATACAGTTCATTATTCTTTCTTTTCTGTATATACACGTGAGACCACTCATCTTTAAATATGATATGGAAAGTGTTGCCATTATGATAAGAAGTTATTATTTCCACCTGTTATGTTTAACAGAATGTTTTATAATGTCTAGTTTCAGCTTTCGTGTTGCATGCATACACTAATGTTTAGAAGGCTGATCTTTTATACAGTTTGTTTCCTATCATATCAATTTGAAGCTATATCACATCTTACAAGACTTTTTGCTTTAATGAAAACCCTCAGAAAACACAAGCAGAATACCCCTATAACCTATCAACTTAATACAAAGACACAAAACTATGTACATCTTCAAATAATGAAGTTTAACCCTCCTAATAGGAACAATTGACCCAGACTGACAGATGCACTCACAGGTTTTAGTTAACCTATATTAGGGTTATCCATGCTAAGACACGTGCCACTGTCTATGCTTCTACTTACACTAAGTTCTAGCTGTTTTTGTCTTATCTTTATTCCTCTCACAAATGTAGAAAACAACTTGAATGCTGTCAAAAAACTATTATCTTTTATCCACTAAAAGAAAAAAGCATTCTGTTTTTATTGCCCTCTTATCAGCTAGTCTCCATGGAAATATGAGAACCAGATACACAGTTGCCTTCAGCTACAAGCTTCTCATGCTGCAATGTGAACATTTATTTGCTAAAGGAAAACTTTTCCTTACAGTCAGTGTTCCTTCATTTACTTTGCTTCAACTTAAAACATCTCATTAGATCAAGCCAAGAGTCTTAATCCAGTAATTCCCACATGCAAAAGTAAGAAAAAACATATAACTTTTTACTTTTATCATGATCTGTATATTTTTACAACCTGTGCCTCACCTCAACAACCCAAGATTACAGCCTATTACCTTAAACATGCTTTTGCCCAAGATTTCTTCTCTATTTTCACTGCAATGCCTACATTTCTTAAAAATAAACAAGAATGAAGAAGGAAAAAGGGGCACTTTTTAGGTCAGTGTCTTTATAGCACACAAAATTAACTGAAAATGCTTTACTATATAACATGCAGTATACGTCACATTTTGTAAAAATACTGTTAAGAATAACAATTAGTTTAATTACCTTTACCTCTTTCCTTCCTCTTCCCCTCTTTTTAATGACATGAAGAATGGCATAGGCTTCAGAGTACCCTACAAGTTTAACAAAGTCAAAAAGTCCCATATTTCTAGATTTCCATGTTCAGCCATATTTCAAAAATGTGACCGATACTTTGTAATCCCAGATTTATTCTTTAATTCCTAAGTTGCTATTTTTCTTCCTGTTGATCTCCATCTCCTAACTCTAGTCTATGGTTCATTTCCAATGTACTGCTGATTCTTCTAGTCAACTCCTGTGCTTTTCTCTGTCTCTCAACCATTTTTCTTTGGAACACTGGAAAAGGTTTCACTGTCATAGTCTTTCTATTAGCCTTATAATCAGAAGAATAAGAAACAAAGTCCTCCTCTGTTTGTTAGCTTACTTTTATTGGACAGACTTTTGTATTTCTTCCTTAGCATGTTCTGCAAAAAAAAAAAAATGATCATGACCCTCCAGGAAAAATATTCTGAAGATAGTTGGATACAGCAGCTTGAATCTCACACTTGCCTGCCCACATTCCCTGATTGCTGGAATAAATGTACTCCTCTTCTGCCTGGTGTACAGAGAATAATCATTCTCCACAAACACTCTACCATTTCCAACTTTTAGTACTTTGTCCTTCTATTATAGTTTTGTCAGAATCAGCTCTTTCTGCTGGCGGGATTGCATCTTTACTATTAGAGGTCTTGACTGGTTTCTCATGGCCAAGTTTGCTTATTTATGCTTTCATAAAATTAATGGTCTATCCCTTCCAGTTCCTCTAGTACAGTTTTCCCTACACGATCTGTCCTCTAATTCTATTATTTATTGAAACATAACTTCTTTAGCACTCTGATACTCAGCCAGACTTTTCTTCATTTCAACCTCTGATTTTTGCAGTTTTATCAGCTCATCTGTTTAAAGCTTATTTCATTTTTCCATCCTTTTGTTATTTGAGTTGATATACTTCTGTGTTTCATTTATTTAATC
>NC_056743.1:1190872191-1190922191 GCF_019279795.1 Protopterus annectens | reverse complement strand
AGTCTGTCACAAATCACTCTTGACTCTCTTCTCCACCCATTCCACCCTGCCTGTACTCTCTTCTTCACCTCTCTTCCACACTCACCATTACTCTGAACTGTTGATCCCAAGTACTTAAACTCATCCACCTTTACCACCTCTACTCCCTGCATCCTCACCATTCCTTTACCCTCCCTCTCATTTATACACATATATTCTGTTTTAGCCCTGCTGACCTTCATTCCTCTCCTCTCCTCTCTAAAGCATATATCTACCTCTCCAGGGTCTTCTCAACCTGGTCCCTACTCTCACTACATATCACGTCATCTGCAAACATCATAGTCCACGGGACCTCCTGTCTAATCTCATCTGTCAACCTGTCCATCACCACTGCAAATAAGAAAGGGCTCAGAGCTGATCCTTGATGTAATCCCACCTCCACCTTAAATGTATCTGTCACTCCCACCACAGTCCTCACCAATGTCACACTACCCTCGTACATATCCTGTACCACTCTTACTTACTTCACTGCCACTCCCGACTTCCTCATACAATACCACAACTCCTCTCTAGGCACCCTGTCATATGCTTTCTCTAAGTCCACAAAGACACAATGCAACTCCTTCCGACCTTCTCTGTATTTCTCCAACAACACTCTCAGAGCAAATATTGCATCTGTAGTGCTCTTTCCTGGCATGAAACTATACTGCTGATTATTAATCATCACCTCCCTTCTTAACCTAGCTTCCACTACTCTTTCCCATAACTTCAAGCTGTGACTGATCAATTTTATCCCTCTGTAATTACTGCAGCTCTGCACATCACCCTTATTCTTAAAGACAGGTACCAAAACACTTTTTCTCCACTCCTTAGGCATCCTCTGACTTTCCAAAATTTCATTAAACAATCTGGTTAAAAAATCCACTGCCATTTCTCCTTAGCACCTCCATGCTTCCACTGGTATTTCATCTGGACCAACAGCCTTTCCATTCTTCATACTCTTCATAGCTGTCCTTACTTCCTCCTTGCTAATCTGCTTCACTTCCTGATTCACTATCCCCACATCATCCAACCTTCTCTCTCTCTCATTCTCTTCATTCATCAGCCCTTCAAAGTACTCTTTCCATCTACTCAACACACTCCCCTCACTTGTGAGTATGTTTCCCTCACTGTCCTTTATCACCCTTACCTGCTGCACATCTTTCGCAGCTCTGTCCCTCTGTCTAGCCAATCAGTACAGGTCCTTTTCTCCCTCTTTAGTGTCCAATCTCTCATACAACTCTCTATATGCCTTATCCTTAGCCTTTGCCACCTCTCTCTTTGCCATGTGCCTCATCTCCTTATACTCATGTCTACTTTCTTCATCTCTTTGACAATCCCACTTTCTTCGACAGCCTCTTCCTCTGTATACTCTCCTGTACTTCCTCATTCCACCACGTCTCCTTGTCCTTATTCCTCTGTCCAGATGTCACACCAAGCACCTTCCTAGCAGTCTGCCTTACTAGATCTGCTGTAGTTACCCAGCTATTCAGTAACTCTTCATTGCCTCCCAGTGCCTGTCTTAACTCTTCCCTGAACTCCACCTCACAATCACCCTTTTTTAACTTCCACCATTTAATCCTTGGCACTGCTTTCACACTCCTCCTCTGCTTCTTGATCACCAACATCATCCTGCAGCCCACCATTCTATGCTGCTTAACTACACTTTCCCCAGTCACCACTTTACAGTCTCCAATCTCCTTCAGACTGGCCCTCCTACATAAGATATAATCCACCTGTGTGCATCTTCCTCCACTCTTGTATGTCACCCTATGCTCCTCCCTCTTCTTAAAATATGTATTCACCACAGCCATGTCCATCCTTTTCGCAAAATCCACAATCATCTGACCTTCTGCATTCCTCTCCTTAACACCATACCTACCCATCACTTCCTCATCCCCTCTGTTCACTTCACCAACATGCCCATTGAAGTCCGCTCCAATCACTAGTCTCTCACCCTTGGGTACACTCACCACCACTTCATCCAACTCACTCCAAAATTTTTTTTCTCATCTATCGCACACCCAACTTGTGGAGCATATGCACTAACAACATTCATCATTACACCATCAATTTCAAGCTTCATAAACATCACTCTAACAGACACTCTCTTCACCTCCAAAGCACTCTTGGCATACTGTTCCATTAGGATAACCCCTACCCCATTTCTTCTGCCATCCACACCATGATAGAACAATCTGAACCCACCTCCTATACACTTGGCCTTACTTCCCTTCCATCTGGTCTCTTGCACGCACAATATATCAACCTTCCTTCTCTCCATCATATCAGCTAGCTCTCTCCCTAGACCAGTCATACTGCCAACATTCAAAGTTCCTACCCTCAGTACTACTCTCCTAACCTTCCTCCTCTCTTCCTGCCTTCGGGCATGCCTTCCCCCTCCTCTTCTTCTTTGGCGAACAGTAGCTCAATTTCCATCAGCACCCTGTTGGCTAACAGTACTGGGGTCGGTCGTTGTTAACCCGGGCCTCGACTGATCTGGTATGTAATTATGAAAACTTCTCTGCATCAGTAATTTTTGGCAGAGGTTTTACGCCGGATGCTCTTCCTGATGCAACCCTCCCCATTTATCCGGGCTTGGAACTGGCACAAAGAAATGCACTGGCTTGTGCATCCCCAGTGGCTGGGTTATACATACATATACACACACATTATTTATATATATATATATATATATATATATATATATATATATATATATATATATATATATATACACACACACACACACACACATATATATATATATACATATATATATATATATATATATATATATATATATATATATATATATATATATATATATATATATATATATATATATATATATAGATAGATATATATATATATATATATATATATATATATATATATATATATATATATATATATATATACATATACATATATATATATATATATATATATATATATATATATATATATATATATATATATATATATATATATATATACATATTTTTTTATATATATATATATATATATATATATATATATATATATATATATATATATAAATAAATATATATAAATACACACACACATACACACACACACACACACACACACACACACACACACACACACACACACACACACAAAGAAGTTATGTACTCACCATAATGTTCAATCTTAGTTGTTCTTCAACCTGTAGGTCCATGGATCTGTATCGGATCTGATTCAGCCGCATATCCAGCATCTGATCCAAGCTCAAAACTCCTCCCCTTACCCATAATTCCCATGTCCTTCCTCCCTTCAGATCGAGTTTGCTGCCCAATCAGTTACTCATACCTGACTCAACAGGACCTTTTCACTACCAGAAAAAATTCCTGAACAAAGAGAAGGCCACAAAGGCACCCTAAAAGAGTCCACCTTCTGTACTTATATAGTGATCAAACAGCTCAGGCAAGGCTGGGGGAAGGAGGGGGGATGGTTGAAGACAAATGACGAACTACTCAGATGGAACATAATGGTGAGTACATAACTTCTTTATCTGAAGTGGTTGTCTTCATTTGATCTTCAACCTGTGGGATAGAGTCCCCAGCTACTAAATACCTGGGAGGCCCTCATGGAAGGATATTCCAGAGCATGGTGGAGCCAAAGGATGCCCTGTTCCTGGAAACGATGTCCAACTTATAATTTGAAATGAAGCTATGAGATGAGAACCAAGTAGCTGCAGAAAAAATATCATCCAATGAAACTCTGGACCAAAAAGCTGCAGAAGTGGCCATGGATCTGGTAGAATGTGCTTTCACCTGGCCTGGCGGGGAAATCCCCCTGACAGAATACGCGAATGATGCATTGGGAAATCCAATGGGCAATAGTAACTTTGGAGATTGGTTTCCCTAAAAAGGGTTTAGAGTAAGAAACAAAGAGCTGGTCAGACTTACAAAATGCTTCTGTCCTGTGTAAATAGAAATGTAACTGTCTGTGTACATCCAACAAATGCAATTAATGTTCTCCCTTAATTTGAAAATTTGGGAAGAAGACCGGGAGAATAATCATCTGATTAATGTTGGCCTCTGAAGCTACTTTGGGAAGGAAGGGTGGATTAGTGCGCAAAGACACCTTGTCCTTATGAAAAATCATATAAGGGACTTTGATCGACAGGGCTTGAAGTTCTGACACTCTGCATTCTTAGTGGCCATCACTTCTGCCAGGAGTCTTCCAAGACAGAAACTGCAGATCCACTGAAGCTGTAGGTTCAAAGGGGGGCAACACTAAAGCCTGAATCACTAAGGTAAGATACCATGCTGGTGTAGGATCCTTCACTGCAGGTCACAGAAGGAAAGCACCTTTAAGGAATGTCTTGCAAAGCTTTGAAGATGCCAAGGAAGCCATATTCTCCTCCACATGAAAGTTAGAAATTGCAGCCAGTTTTACTTTGACTGTGGATGAACTGGTGCCTTGTTGAAAAATCCCTGATAAGAACTCCAACACCGCAGGAACTGGAGCCGTAAAAGGATCCAGTGCATGCTGTGAAGTCCACATAGAAAAATGTTCCCACTTCCTATAGTATACCTTCCTGGTAGAAGACTTATGAACCACCACCAGAATTCGTTTGACGGGAGAAGATAAACCAGGAGTTCTGATAATCATGGGAATTGGAGCAACCAAGCAGTGAGCTTTAGACTATCCAGGTCTGGATGAGAAATCCCTGAGGGATGAGAAATGAGATCCGGAACTGGATCCGATGTCCGTGGTGGAGCCACTAGATGAGACTACAGAGAGGGAAAACAGACTTGTTGAGGGCAAAATGGGGCAATGAGGATCACAAAGCTCCCCAGCCTTTCTGAAGAAATGTTGGTATCAAGGGTAGAGGGGGGATAAACATACAGAAGACAAGGAGGCCAAGCATAAGTCAAAGCATCTCTGGGGGCTTTCCCTTGAGGGGGATTCAGAGCGAGGAACTCACTGCATTTCACATTGGAATGAGATGCAAATAGGTCACAGCAAGTCTGACCCCACTAGTGAAAAATCTGTTCTGCTACTGAAGGATTCAGAAACTACTCATAAAGCATCAGGATAGATCTGAGCCTGTCCGCTAGAATGTTGGACCATCCCAGAATGTGCATTGCCACTAGAAAACAGCTGGTGGAGATCACCCATTCCCACACTGTCATGGCCTCACAACAAAGGGGATAAGATCTGGTTCCCCTTGTTGATGTACCAGACCACTGACATATTGTCTGTCTGTATAGCAATCATTCCTGAGGGAATACGGCTATGGAGAGCCTGCATCACAAGAAGCACTGCCCTCATCTCCAGGATATTGATATGCAAACTGGTCTCATAGGGGGACCATGTGCCTTGAACTGTCCTTCATGAGCAATGACCCCACCCCAGCTGGGAGGTGTCTGCAATCACTGTGGCCTTGGGAAATGATGAGAGAAAAGGACGTCCCTGCACCACATCCAGGGAAAGAATTCACCACCAAAGAGAGTCCCTGCACACTCGAGAGATTCAAACTGGATGAGACAATGGGAGATTTAACAGAGACCATTGTACGGAAAGGGTCCACTGAAGATTTTGCATGTGAAGGCACACCAAGGGTAAAAGATTGATAGTGGCTGCCATGGACCCAATGCCCTTAGTACTACTTCTGCCATCGGAGGGTGAATTTGAAGAATGTGAAGAACATGTAGCTTCAGACTGCGTATCCTGTCTGGAGTAAGGAAAAGTCTTGTCTGAATTGTGTCTATCCCAGCCCCAATGAAGTCTAAGGTCTGAACTGAGGCCAGAGATGATTTTCTGAGATTGATGGTGATGCCTAACCTCTGGGCTGGTAGTAGAAAGGAATCCCTTGCTTGACGAAGTTGATGCCTGGAAGGGGCAGTGAGGAGCCAATCGTCTAGGTAGGGGAATACCTGAATGCTCTGTAGTCTCAGGTGAGCCACTACTACTGACATCACTTTGGTAAACACCCTGGGGGCTATGGTGAGACCAAAGGGGAGTGCTATGAACTGATAATTATTGGCTCCTAGTAGGAAGCAGAGGAACCTCTGAGAGCACCTGTCCATCTTGATATGATAGCACGCATCCTGGAGATCAATCAAACACATCCAGTCATTCTCCTGCAGGAATGGCAGGATAGACTGAAGGGTGACCATCCAGAATTTTGTCTTGGCCACTGACTGGTTCAAGGTGGCTAGATCTAGAACTGGTCTTAGGTCACTGTCTTCTTTGGCACTAAAACCAACCTGGAATAAATGCCTAATCCAGACTGATCTTGGGGGACATGTTGGATGACTCATTTTTCTAGCAACTGTGCTATTTCCAGTGCTGCATCCTCCCTGTGCATGGGTGAAATATCCAGGAGGTGTTTCGGTGGTAGCAGTGGTTTGAGGAATGGGATTGAATAACCTCTGGATATAATCTGCAACACCTAATGATCTGTTGTGATGGACTCCCACTCCATTAGGTGTAGCGATAACTAGCCCCCAACTGCCTCCAAAGACAAGCAGTTGGGCAACCCTTCAGGGCTGCTGTGCGGGTCGGTCCAAGAAGGATTCTCGAGACCCGTAATTTCTCAGACCCCCTCTTCCTCTAGGGTGACATCTGTCATATCCCCCTCTGCCCCTGGGGGAAGGTGAGTCCTGAGTGTCTTGGGGAAAAGTCTGAGACTTGCAGAACCACATCTTCTTAATCCCTCGCTGATTCCTAGTGAAGGATCATTGAGGGGCAGAAAAGTGGATCCCAATGGCAGACAGAGTCTTCCTGTCTTTCACACTCTGAACTAACATCTCTCGTACCGACTTTCCAGCTAGGGAGGAATCATTGTACAGGGTGTTGGTGGATGACGTTTTAAAAAGTTCTGAGAACTGACAGAGCTGCTACCAGGCATGTTGTCTGATGGCAACGCCTGTACCAGCTGCTCTAGTGGCTCCCTCTGTAGCATGGGAGAGGAGACGCATAGAAGTACTTGCGACTGACTTCAGAGTAGCCATACGAATGGAAAACTTCTTCTTGTCCTCCACCAACATGGACTCAGGGGTCGACTCAGAGATCTCCTTCACTAGGTCTCGCTGCAGCCGAATCACATGTGCCATGTAATTCAGCACTCTTCCAGAAAAAGTCACTGAAGCGAAAACCTGCTTCCTGAAGTGGTCCATCATCCTTGACTCTCAGTCCGGAGGATGAACCGTAGAGCTCTCCTGAGTTAGCTCTTTCCTACTGGCAGCTGCCACCACCATGGCATCAACTGGGGATCCCTTATTCCAATATGACTTATCTGAAGGGGGCTCAAAACTTTGTCCGGGTGCTTGGGGATGGACTCTACCTCGTCTGGTTCCTTCCATGCCTGAGATGCTATCAGGTCCACTAAAGGATCTGTGGGAGGGGACATCCAAGGAAGTAGAGGGTCCTGCGCCAAATGCCTCAAGGAACACCGATTCGTCCAAGGTCATTTTCTGGGCAGACCACCCCCCTCGCTGGTGGAGGAGTTCCATGATGTCTCATCCTTGGGGGGTGACCAGGAGGAACCTTCCCCTTCCTCCAAATCAGTGTCTGCAGTGAGAGACTCTGGTGGGAAGTCTAAGTGCCTCCTTTTGCAAGTACATTTGCGAGGGATCTCCTCAGTGGGGATCTCTGAGGAGGACTCACCAATGTCTTGCTGCTCCCAAGTGAAAGCTTCCTGAGGCAAAATGGTGGCCAGCTGTCCCTGAGATGGCAGGATGACTGGAACTGTACCCGAAACAAAGGGGCGGAGTCAGAGGACAAGATGGTCAAGGGTTTCTACGAAATCCAGAGAACCCTCTCCACCATATCAAAAGTCAAAGGGGAATGGACATTCTGAGAAAGGCCAATAGAAGCCATCACCCTTTGACCCAATGGGGGAGCCAAAGGTGAGCCGCCAAGCACTGAGATACTGAGAGGAAGGCTGCTCTCTGACACACTCAGAGCTGACACTGACCCCTCAGATCCAACCTGCACAAAGTCATAGCCGGCGTAGAGGTAGAAGGCACCATCGGCACCGACCTCTCGACCCTGAGAATCCTCAGATCCAAGGGGTTCAAAATCGAAGGTCAGAACAGAGAAGGAGTGATTGGGGTGAAAAAGAGCTGTGTGCTCCCTGCTCTTGAGGGAGAGGGGGCAGGCAAGACTCCCATCTGAATTTTGGTGCAGATAAATTTCTGCATCATCCTGTCCATCTTCACTTCACTAAGGCTCCGGGTGGAGCGGGAAGAGGAGGCAACCAACACCGGCCTGGAAGGGCAGCGAGAAGCCTGCATCGGCTACTGGATCTGGGGCCCCTCTGGCTTCGGGGAGAATGGAGCTGGGGAGTCTCTGGTCTCAGAGCCAACCTAGATTTAGGTGGAGGGCTGGTTGGAGCAGAGATATCTGTAGATTGCTTTCTCTGCTTGTCTTTCTTGGATGACATATCCCCATCCCCAGGCCTCTTACAGGGAGTTTGAGTCCCTGAGGCCAGGGAGAAGGTAGAAGCAGAAGTTGGGGGCATGGGTACCTGAGACCCAGCAAGGGAAGAAGGCCCTTGAGAATCAACTTATCCCTCCTGTCCTTCAGTGCCCAGGGATTAAACCCGGCATAAATGGAGCCGGAGGTGTAAAGGTGGGCCGCCCCCAGACATACTATGCACAGAATACAGCCATCAACTAGAGAAAGCTTATGGCCACACTCTGTGCACTTTCTGAACCCTGGCTTGGCAGTGTCTGACATACCCAAAGCAGGCCCAGTGCACACTCATGCACTCAAACACACACATACAGAAGAGAAAAGAAAAGAAAGAGAAAGCAAGACGGCTTTTTTTTTTTTTTTTTTTTTTTTTTAACCGGCAACCACGTGAAAGGGAGGCAGAAGAAAAAAGAGAGATATTAACTAGGGAAATAGAGCATTAACTCCAAAAAACAACACTTACCACACCATCAGTAGCATAGAGCTCAGACCACGATGCAGACTTTACAGGCGGCAAATGAGATCTGAAGGGAGGAAGGAAACATGGACATTATCCGTAAGGGGAGGAGCTTTGAGCTCAGATCAGATGCTGGATATGCAGCCAAGTCAGATCCGATACGAATCCGTGGACCCACAGGTTGAAGGTCAAATGAAGGCAACTACTTCAGATTATATATATATATATATATATATATATATATATATATATATATATATATATATATATATATATACACACATACATACATACACAAGAATAAAATTATCATCTAATTAAATAACTAATTCATAGATAATTAAATCAGATACCTCCAGTTACATTCAGTGTTAAGACCCCCAAGGAATTACAGTGCCATACTTTAAAATAAAAATAAACTCTTTATAGAGCAGCTTATTTTTAAATACTGTATCATCACAATATTTTAAATATATTTGTTCCAGAATGCTAGCTTGCAAACCAGAAGGATCACCTCCATGACATAACTTAAAATGCAAAGAAAATGGACTGTTACAATTAAGTTTTTTTTATATCTCTTACATGTTCCTGCAGTCTACGTTTGAATGCTCTCCTGGTTCCCCTGCATAAAATAAATCACATGGACATTTAAGAATACATAGCACTCCTTCTGTATTACAAGTATATCTACCAGTGGGTACAAACCTAACACCATCGCAAAATTGCTATCTAAATCTGTTTGACTGCTATCCCTTCCCAGCAGAGAAAACAGCCTGTATGTTTCCCATTTAATTAAGTACTTTTCTGCCCAGTTCTTTAATCTTCCTTTTCTTGACCATCTTTTATAGTATTTCAACTCTCCATTAATATTTTTTGCTTTTATACATGAAAGTATTGAAGACATTTGAATGGTTATCATTACCTCCTTCTTGCAGTTCAGTATATTGCACATTTATGGCTTCCCTCAGTCATTTTGCTATGATCCACTCAATAACGTCACAGAGACAGCAGTCTGTACACCCTTTAATTAACATCTTCCCATCTAGCATTTGGTCTCTAATTGTCTCTTGGATGAAAATGTCAGCAAATGAAAAGATAAAAAACTGCTGAGCTTACAGACACCATAAAGATCCTATTTTTGTACTTCATTTCAGCTTTTAACACTAGAAAAAACATCTATATCAAAACAAACTAAGTTCATCACTCTAAGCAGGTTGCAGATTGGCTATTCAGTTCTTCATCATTTTAGGATTGCTGCAATAAAGCTCTTTCCCTTCCTTTTTACTATCACACTTTTATCTGGACAAAGTGTAAAATAATGGGGGGACAAAGGTCCAAAATAAGGACAGACTTTAAATATTGCTCTTATAAACTTAGAAAATTAGGGTTTGTGTTAGCAAGCATTTTCTGAAGGATATGAAATCTAAAACTCAAATGTATATCAATCATTATTCAGTGATGTCAGTCCTCAGTGATTTGCCAGAAAAAAGCATACATTTTTATGAGGAAAAGAGCAAACATATGAGGCAAAAGTCTGGACAGCTGAGAGCTATTTGTACAATACACCTCTTCAGCACTATTTAGTCTTGCCCTCCAGCAGCAGCAGCAACTGGATACATTGTATAAACTGTAAGTTGCTATACAGTGAAGCTAACTGATTGTTGTACTTTGTAACTTTCAAATTCCAAAACGTTATTCTTAGCTCAGTGCCTTATATGAAAGCCCTTAACTCTCACAACTGAAATTAACATATGAACACACACCATCCTCAATGAAATGTTGATTTATTTATTAGAAGTGGAAAACATTACTGCTTTTATTATTCATGTTTACTTCAATTAACAGATGATTTATCTCTATTCAAATCAATAAAGAATTGCACTTATATTTTCATTACCCATACCAAATTTAATTTTCCAGGTCTTTGTAATCCAAAGCACTAAATGTGTAATTGTTTCCTCATTCTTTCAAGGCAAGTTGTAGTTGTGCATGTAACATTATTCACAATAGACAATTTTATTTAAATCCCACAATCTATACAGTGGGGTTGATGCACTGCAGTTCTCCCATTTAAGTTACAAGTCCACTTCTGCTTCAGTGCTCCTCTGATATCTCATCTTAATTGGCTACCAGCAACTAATACAATTCTGATTCTCTTTCAGTTCTTCTCTTCAGCACTTGTGCTGCCCTTTGTTTTTAAAACATTTTATTTTAGAGCAAAGGTAAGGGTTTTACTGGCATCCTCTCTTTTGGTCTATCATTGCTTGTGGATGGCTTTGCAGATGCCTCCCATTTCCCTGTTAACTTAGTTGTTGTTGTTTAGATTGCATAATTCCTTTTATTACCTGATCAGCCTCCATAAAGTTATTTTTTTTTTTATTTGTATTTTGTTGACCAGCTTAGATCCACCTAGGCAAGTAGTCTCTTTTTAGGGAAGACCTGAGGTGGTATTCATACTGACTTGGGGAAATCTGGCCAGGGAATTGGAGACACCTCCCCTACTTTTTTTTTTTTTTTGATAACTGCTATGAGATCTTTCATAGCCACCCAAGCTACCACCATCCCAGAGCTTTCCTGCCAGTAAAGAGAGTTTTTGAAGATAAATGGTTTGGTAAAGCTTGCCATTACGGGGAAAATAAGTACCCTTCAGGCAAAAAAAAAAAAAAACTTCCATACTTTTACTTTTATAACAGGAAATGAGATTTTTCTCTGAAATTATAAATTTTAATCTAGGAAAATGTGTTTTTATTGACTTTCACATGACTTTTAGTGGCTTTTAAAAAGGAGCATTACTTTTCTGTGAGGAAAAATTATTAAACCTAATTTAAAACTACATTTTTTCTGAGATAAAAGTGTTTTTTTTATCTTTGGGAGTTTGCTTAAGTGTTTAAAGTGCTTTTTAACCATGCTTTTTGGTGGAAAAGTTACTTTTCTACAACTTGCCTGTTTTACTGACCACTGCTGACAGGCTTCCATGGGAATCAAGCACCTTTTACAGCTTTACCAAGGAACAACCTACTAGTTCATTGGTTCTTCCTTCTACTAGCCATAAAAAAAAAGAGAATTAGTAAACAGCTTTTGCCACCACAGCAGGCTGCTGAAGTGCCTCAGCTGGAGACAGGTGACTCTGCTGTGGCCATTTCTGGTTCCTCATACCATTTTTTTTCCTGTGGCTTCCTCTAGTGTAGTCCCTACAGCCACCATAAAGCAGGGATTAGATATGTTCTCTATGGTGTTGGAGTGCCTGTGGTGTGAAAAGGAGAAACACTCTTGTCAGTTCTGGGAGAAGGAGCACGGAATTAATCTCTTCCTAGTCAAAAAATAATTTTGTGTCCCTAGGGAGGTCTTGCCTTGCAAAAGTGGATCTGTTTTTCCAGCAATTCCTGTTAAAAAGAAACAAAAAAAAGAAAATTCATCAAGACCATTTCTTGATTTTTCCTTTCTAAACTTGCTTCTGATAGTGCACAAGTTCAAAATGCTATCCTTTCACAGCTTGTCACCTCTCATTCCCCATTGGAGTATTCTGGTGACCTTATGCTTAAAAGATGCTTATCATCACATTCATATTGATCCAGATTTCAGATGTTTCTTAAGGGTTTCTGTGTCTGGATTACACTATCAATTTTTTGCATTACCATTAGTCCATCCGCTACTCCAGAGGTATTCACAAAGTGTCTAGCTCCTTTGATAGTCTACAGCATACTGAAAAAGATTCTGCAAAGATAAACAAATTATCTAAATAAGGAAAAGTGTGAATGCTTTCCAAAGTGTCAGAATTTTTTCACTTGGGTGATAGATCTGCAAATTGTGGTTCCAGGAGGACATAACAAAAGCCATGTTTGACTCCCCACAGGATCATTTTTCTGGGAAGTCTCCTAGATACCTCAGTTCAAAGAACTTGTCTTCCACAAGTAAAAGTAGGTCTATATTTAAATCTACTCTATTCTATTCTAGTTTTTCAACTAGACTTTTGTCTCAGCCCAATCATTTTTCTGGATTATGAGTCTCATGTCATCTATGATTCTCATGATTCCTCTGACAAAACTTACATGAGAAAAATTCAGTGGTACCTAAAATCTGTAAAGTCCCAGCATCAGCATCCCCTGACATTCCAGATTTCAATTTTGGGCTTTTTGAAAAGGGAGATATTTTGGTGGATAGACCAATGCTATCACAATCCAGGTCTCCCATTTTCCCTTCCAGCTCCAATACAGTCTGTAACAACAAAGACCTCAGACTTTGCTTTGAGAGTAATGTCTATGGGGATAAAAGTGCAGGGTCTTTGGAACAGAAAAGTCATATCAAAACACTTAAACATAAAGGAGATGTTGGTACTAAAAATGCTCTCAGCCCTCTCTCCCATCTATGGTCCTCAGGACGATTACAAGTATTTATATAAACAAATGGGGGGGGGCAGACCTTACACTCTATGCAGACTGGGCATGGTAACCAGGGATATAGCTTTTCAACACAATATTACTCTACAGGCATCTTATATACTGCCAGAGCAACAGCAGGTGGCAGAAAAGCTGAACAGGACCAGGACAGACCCCCACAAGCTGAAACTGAAACAGAGGTCTTCCAGAAATTGAACCATTTCTAGAGAACCCTCAAACAGATCATTTCACCTCCATTCACAGCAATCAGTTGGCAAAGTTCTGATCCAGGTCCTCCATGCAAGCAGGTCTGAAAGACAAATGTTTTTTCTTTTACTTGGACAGGATTGCTCTTGTATACCCTTTCCATTAGTATCCAAGGTCATTCTGAAGATTCAGAA
This sequence comes from Protopterus annectens, assembly GCF_019279795.1. NCBI lineage: Eukaryota > Metazoa > Chordata > Ceratodontiformes > Protopteridae > Protopterus > Protopterus annectens. Next base: position 1,190,908,482 of record NC_056743.1, on the reverse strand, counting down.
GGACTCTTCAAAACTCATTGTGGTGACTCCCTTTTGGCCCAGGCAACAGTGGTTCACACTTCTTTTGGACATGATGGCTAATAGCAATTATTACACGCTTCCCCACAGACTGGACCAACTCACACAGAACAACAGTTGTTTTATACATCCCAGCCACAAACAACTGCAATTAACTACCTGGACTATAGAATCTTAATACATTTCAGGCATGTTTACTGAGGATGTGCAACAGGTATGAATGGTGTGTGGGGGGGGGGGGGAGGGGACCTGCTACTAGAAAATCATATATTAGTAAATGGAAAATATTTTTAGTTGGTGATAAGATAGGAACCAGCACCCTTTCAGAGCTGTTTCTCTGGTTCTACATTATTTGTGTGAGTTACTGTTCTATTACCTGCCTTACTCCCTCATCAAGGTTCATTTGTTGGCTATTTCAGCATATCTGCCCATGGATCCCCCTCTTTCAATGCAATCTCATTTGAAAATGTTTTTGAAAGGAGAGTTGCATACCAAGCCGCCTAGAAAACAGGTGGCTTCTCCTTGGGGTCTTAATTTAGCCTTAGAAAAATTAACTCTTGCTCCATTTGAAACAACTTATCTGACTGACTTGAGGTTCTTAACACAGAAAACAGTGTTACTGCTTCCTCTGTTCTCTGTAAGAAGAGTGTCTGAGTTGCAAGCTCTTATAGTGGGTCAACCTTATCTCATTTCCTGCAAAGATAGGGTTTCCTTTAAGCCTGATCTTTCTTTATGCCTAAAGTAGTATCCATGTTTACATTGAGTCAAGCTATCCATCTCCTTGTTTCTTTCCAGAAACTAAGAATGAGGGAAAAATAATACTCCATAGACAACTGAGGTATTATCTTGACAGGAAAAAAAATATTTTAGGAACTCGAATCAGTTGTTCATCTCTTGGGAAGGTAAGAAAAAATGACAACCTGTGTCAAAGCAAATGGTTGTCTCATGCTATTAACGTTTGTGTTATCCACCACAACAAGACAATTCTTGGCAGGGTCAAGGTTCATTCTTCCAGGGCCTTGGTTTTATATGCGACTGTGTGGAAAGGGATGAGTCCTAGAAATATTCTAGGAGCAATAACTTGGTCCTCTGCACAAACATTTACAAAGCACTATAAAGTAGATTCCTTCTCCAGGTTTAGGTCAGGCTTTGCTAGGACCATTCTTCAGGGGCTACTGAAAGTTCATCCTTCCTCTTCCAGTATAACTATGCTATAGTAAAGTACCCATATAGCTAAGGCTACTGCAGCAGTGATCATAATAATGAACACCGTACAGTTCATAGGTTCATAGGTAGGTACTAGGCTATTGGCCCTAGGGCCCATACAAGCCTAGCCAAAAAATGTACCCTGGCTTTCGCCACCCAAGAAAATTATTTTCCTGTGCCCCTGTCGAGCAGAGCTACAGAAGTGATCCCCAGGGTGAATTTCCCATTTCCCATCCAATCATCAAGATTTTTCTTGAAGAGTGCTAATGAGGAGCTCTGTTTGACACAGATAGGTAGTCTGTTCCAGAGTATGGGAAGTCTCTGGGACAGGAATCCATCCCTCCAACATGTTCTGTTTATTGTGGTGACAAGGTTTAGGTCCCTAGAGCGTGTAGCTCGGAGGGATTGGGATTTCTTTAAGTGGAGCATGTCCAACAGCTCTGGGTTTGACATAGCTTTGTATGTTAGGCAGAGATCACCCCTGAGTAGGTGATATGCGATGGAGTAAAGCTGTAGTTTTTTGAGACGGTCTGCATAGGGCATCTGTTTGAGGCCAGTAATCTGATTTGTGAGGTATTTCTGTGGTCTTTCCAGTTGTTGTAGATGTCTTGTGAGGTACATACCAAAAGGGGCGTTATACTCTATAATGGGTCTAATGAGTGATGAGTAGAGGGGAACAATGACCTCTTTTTTTCTGGATGAGAATCCTTTTGTGATGAGATGAGCCACATAGAAGGATTTCCTGACTACTGTGGTGATGTGATTATCAAAGGAGAGACTACTGTTCACCTGTGTCCCAAGGTCTCTTATCACATTTTCAGCATTAAGTAGACTACCAGCTATGTGGTAGTTCATGGGTACAGAGTTTTTACCAAAGGGGATGACAATACACTTTTTGGCATTGAGCTTCAGGCCATTGCTTTGACACCAGGTATCTGTCTCAGTGAGGCCCTTTTGTAGTTTGTCCAGTTTGTTAGGAGTTTTGATTATGGCTACTAGTTTGCAGTCATCTGCAAACTTTGTTAGCCAAAGACCTTCTGTGTTGGCCTGCACTTCAGAGAAGTAGATACCAAACAGGAGAGAACCCAGGACTGAACCCTGTGGTACTCCACTTGTCACTGGTCTGATGTCGGATTTGGAATCCGCTACTTTCACAGTGTGGGTTCTGTCCGTGAGCCAGTTGGCAACCCATCTTGTGACATAGGGATTTATACCTAGTTTAGTGAGCTTATCTATAATTCCAGAGTGGGGGATGGTGTTGAAAGCCTTGGCGAGATCTAGATAAGCTGTGTGAACCATTTTACCCTCATCTATGGCTTTGGTGACTGCTTCAAAGAAGTCAGTCAGGTTTAGGAGACATGATCTGCCTTTTACAAATCCAAACTGGGTAGGGTCCAGAGTTTGGAGATTACCAATGTCTTTGTTTATGAGTTCAATGATGATGCGTTCCATGGCCTTGCAGACCAGGCTCGTCAGGCTAATGGGGCGGTAGTTCCTGGGTTCCATCGTAGCTCCCTCTTTGTGGAGTGGGATAACCGCCATGGTGCACCATTCAGTGGGTACAAAGCCTGAGGTGAGGCTATGATTGAACATGGTACTTGGGTAGGGTGCCAGTTCATTCTGTAGTTTGTGTAGAACACAGCCTGGGATATTGTCAGGTCCCATGGATGCTGTGTTCTTGGCTTTGGAGACTGTGTTTTTTACCTGTGTAGCCGTGATTATAGGAACTTTGCATTCTTCTGGTATAGAGATGGGCCCTCTAGGGGGTGAGGGGGGGGTAAAGTTAGCACTGAGCCTATCTGCTAGGATGTTGGCAATATCAGTTGGCTCTGTATATGTAGTGCCATTGTGCTGTAACTCAGAGCAGATCTGAGTGTTCCCATTTAGATTTTTGACATAGCTTTAGAATGCTTTGTGGTTGTCTTTAGAGTCAGTGGCAATTTTGTTTTCGTAACTAGCTTTGGAGGATTTTATGAGGGATCTCAGCTTCTTACTGAGGTTGACCAGGGAGTTCCTCCAGTCATGGAATTTTACTCTTTTTTGCAACAGTTTCTTTCTTTTGTTGTAGAGTTTGTTTATGGCAGAGGACCACCAGATTGGCTTCCTTTTTTTGGAGGATAACATCTTGGTTCTATTAGGGATAGCATGATCCATGCACTCGTGTAAGTGCTTATAAAGTGCATTTGTGTAGGATTCGGCAGTCATACCTCTATTGTCCATCTGCATGGGTGTCATGAAGTTTGCCACTTCTGTCTTAAGAAGTGTGAAGCTGGCTTTGGAGAAGTTTTTTACAATGGTTTCCCTAATTGGGGGTGGGGGTGGGATGTGGATGTCTAGGCTGATTAGCTTGTGGTCGGATCTGACCAACAAGGAATTGACCTCTGGTGTGGAACACCAGTTTCCCATGTTGGTAATGACCAGGTCTAGTATATTGCTGCCCCTGGTGGGGGTGTGAATAAGTTGATCCAAGGCATTGGAATTTATGAATTCTAGAAAACGTTGAGCAAAAGAGCTGGTACATGAGTAGTTTTCCCAGTTAATGGTGGGGTAGTTAAAATCGCCCATTATTAGGGTGTTGGGTTGTACCCTAATACTTTCCAGTGTATCAAGAAATGAGGAGTGTGAATCCTGGGGCATGGTGGGGGGTCTGTAGCAAGCTACAATTTGGATTGCGGTCTTGCCCAGAGTTAGTTGCACTTGGATAATCTTGGATGCATTATGCTGTGCAACTAGCCTGGAGGTGTGGATATCCTTAATGAATATGGACACGCCTCCGCCTTTAGTGCTTCGTTCTGGGTTAGGTGGCCAAAAGGTGTGGTATGAATTGTAGCCTGGTAATGCAGGTGTGCTCTCTGGAGCTTTGAACCAGGTCTCTGTCACTGCACAGATGTCAATGTTCTCCATTTTAAGGAGTGCCTCAAGTAAGTGCATTTTGAGGTTTAGACTTCTAGCATTGAGTAGCATTACCCTCAGATTTTGCTTGCTTGCACCTGTTACGGTGGTGAATTTGTCATTTGAACCTTGCCTATAAAAGGCACTATAGGGGTGGCAAGAGCCTTAGCCAGTATCCAGAATCCTAAGGATGACAGGTGCAGGTCATCTCTGGCAAAGCATCATGGTCTGTTGATCATGTAGTCCCAGGCAGACAATTACTGGATCCCCTTAGAATGACACCAGAAGCTTAGCCAATTGTTGAAGTCAATCATTTTGTCCTTGTACTGTGGTATCATTCTGGGTGATGGCAGGATGCTACTCAGGGTTAGGGTCATACCTGCCTGGGATACAAGAACGGAGAGCTCCTCCATCCATGTCTCCTTTCATGTAGTCCAGGGAGGTACTTCTCAGGTCATTCACGCCAACATGGACAATGACAGTGTCATATTTGTACTTATTGTGGAGTAACCTGAGTGCATGAATTATGTGGCGGATCCTGGCACCTGACAGGCAGCTGACAGTAACTTTCTCCTTGTTTAGTCTAGTGAGTGGAACATCAGTGTGCCTGACTATAGAGTCACCTATGACTAGAGTATTGGGTGCGTTGTTATGCCTTGCGGGCTGTGGTTGAGTGGCACACTGAGTTTGTGGGCTATGTGTCATTTGGGTTGTGTTGGGGGTGGAGTTTGCTTGCGTTTATCGTTTATGCTTTGGATGTCCCTGATGCTTGGGCAGGTTTTTATTGAGAGCCTCCACGAATGTAGGTGTGTGTTTTGTGTTTCTATGTGTGTGTTTTGGTGGTGTAGGTTTTGAGGGACTATGTGATGAGTGTGGTGTGGTACAAGTGTTTACCTTCTCCTCTTGACTGTCTAGTCCAGTCTTGGGTGAAGAGAGCTTTGCTTCCAGTTTGGCTATATAAGTGCATCTCTCACAGGTTGTAGTGTTGTGTGGTAGGAGGAGAGGGTTGTCTGTGTACATGAGGCAATTGCTGCATTGCCCCAAGATGCCAAGATTCATCAGGTAGACAGGAGAAATCACTGGAAGCTGACCCTTAGACATGCCTTAGCCAAGCATATCGCAGTTTTCACAGATCATGCCTTTAAGTTTAGAGTTTTGCAAATGGTTATTAATAATAAGCGGGGTGGTGATAGAATGAATCATTTGGAGTCAGTTGAATTATGTTGGATTTTTAGATTAAGAGTGCATGTAGAACCAGGTCTGAATCAGTTTGTTAGTATTAAGTCTGCTTTAGCAGCACGCAGATAGATGTATGGCAGACAGCAGCATTTTAATCATGTTACTATGTGGTTTTTATACATAACATTACACTCACATAGTTTATTGTGAGGTTTTTATTTTATTTTATTTTATTTTATCTCATGGTCATGCATATACTTACAATTGATTTTTTACCATTGCTCAGGTAATTAGTATAGTAATATAACTTGATAAATTAATAGATAAAGGGGTTCTTATCTTTTTATGATTGTGAACAAGTTTTAAATATAATGTGAAGACACTGTATGAACTGAAAGATTCAGCAACTAGAAAGTCACAATGGGTTAACTAGTTTATTGATGACTTTATTGACTATTTAAATGTGTTAATTAATTAACTCATGATGTAATGGATATATATATACATCTTGAAATTCAGTGGGTTTAGAAATCTGATGAAGCGTGCCTGGTAGCACGTGAAAGCACTTATTATTTTTATATTTGTAATAAATTCTGTGCATGTTATACTTCGTGGTGGTCCTCTCTTGTTGTTTTTGGATATTTGTTTATTTATTAAGTACTAAAAACTGCTTTCCACTAGACAAGTGAGGAAAGTTGAGTGCTGTAGTAATTTGCAGCTTATGTAGTGCTTACAATGAGTTCTGAACAAGTGCTGAGTACAAAGAAACAGATTTGAGTGCTGAAACTAGAAAACTGGCTAGTTATAAGAAACAAAACTAAGCTAGAAGGCTTCCCTCCAACCCAGAATGGCATGGGGACTCAGAAGCCTACAAACAGTCTAGACCACTTAACAGGAAAGGCAGGAAACAAGCTTAAAATTTTTTTTTGTTCTCTTTCCCAGATGCTGTCTTTGTACACAGTAGGAGTGCCTGAAATCAGAATATGATCTCACTGCACTCAGTTGAGTGAGCAAATGAGATGGGCCCAGAAGGAGTATCCAAACACAAATTTACAAGAGGGGCGGGCAGTTTCAAAGCCACTAAGATTAACACAAAACAGAAACAGGGAGGGTGGCTGGGATAACTAACTGAAGAACAGAGTCAAAACTTCCAGTTCAGTTAATATTCATGCAACACAGTTAAATCAATTTAAATACTGTATTATTTGAAAAAAGTGCAGATAAAGGTACTTAAATTCTCTTATACGTCCAGTTGAATACAGCTAGATCTTAGCTGGCCAAAGCTGAGGTTTTTAAGCAGAAAATATTTCAAACTGTACCACTTAAATAGGCAATGACAGGAAATCAAAGAATGTGGCTACCCCCACACCTGCAATTACTAACAGATAATAAAATTCAAGCAAGCACTAACTGAAGAACAGAGTCAAAACTTCAGTTCACTTAATATTCATGCAACACAGTTAAATCAATTTAAATACTGTATTATTTGAAAAATGTGCAGATAAAGGTACTTAAATTCTCTTATACGTCCAGTTGAATACAGCTAGATCTTAGCCGGCCAAAGCTGAGGTTTTTAAGCAGAAAATGTTTCAAACTGTACCCCTTAAATAGGCAATAACAGGAAATCAAAGAATGTGGCTACCCCTACACCTGCAATTACTAACAGATAATAAAATTCAAGCAAGCACTAACTGAAGAACAGAGTCAAAACTTCCAGTTCAGTTAATAGTCATGCAACACAGTTAAATCAATTTAAATACTGTATTATTTGAAAAAAGTGCAGATAAAGGTACTTAAATTCTCTTATACTTCCAGTTGAATACAGCTAGATCTTAGCTGGCCAAAGCTGAGGTTTTTAAGCAGAAAATATTTCAAACTGTACCACTTAAATAGGCAATGACAGGAAATCAAAGAATGTGGCTACCCCACACCTGCAATTACTAACAGATAATAAAATTCAAGCAAGCACTAACTGAAGAACAGAGTTAAAACTTCCAGTTCAGTTAATATTCATGCAACACAGTTAAATCAATTTAAATACTGTATTATTTGAAAAAAGTGCAGATAAAGGTACTTAAATTCTCTTATACGTCCAGTTGAATACAGCTAGATCTTAGCCGCCAAAGCTGAGGTTTTTAAGCAGAAAATATTTCAAACTGTACCACTTAAATAGGCAATGACAGGAACTCAAAGAATGTGGCTACCCCCACACCTGCAATTACTAACAGATAATAAAATTCAAGCAAGCACTAACTGAAGAACAGAGTCAAAACTTCCAGTTCAGTTAATATTCATGCAACACAGTTAAATCAATTTAAATACTGGATTATTTGAAAAAAAAGTGCAGATAAAGGTACTTAAATTCTCTTATACGTCTAGTTGAATACAGCTAGAGCTTAGCTGGCCAAAGCTGAGGTTACCATGACAAAAGATATTCAAATGATCACTGTTGCAATAGTTTCTCCATCCCTCTAGCCCCCTTATTTTTGGTATGTTTTTGCTGTTTGGTTGAGTTTATACATATGTATACAAAGTTTTATTTCCTAGAGTTTCCAGTGCTCTAGCCTCTCTCGCTGTAGATTGGCATGAAAGTTCTGAAAGATTTGGTACTCAAACCATTTTTTCTTCTGCCCAGTTTGAGCTGACTAATGGTTTGGGTACAAGGAAGCTACCATGGAAACTTTGAAAGCTGGCCAGCTGTTTTATCCTTTGCAGGATACAACACATATAGCTAAGGCTATTGTAGCAGTGATCATTTGAACTACTCTTATGATAAATTTACTTACTTATTGGACTATGTGTCACTCACATCATGTCCAAGTGTCAGGCAAAGAGGACTTATTTCCTTTTCCATACTCTAGTTATTATCTTTAAGAATGGAAGCATAACTGCTAATCAGGCATGCCAGACATTTTATGTTAGTGACTATATGTGGTATCCATGAAGGTTTCTCAGCCATGTTGCTGTTAGCTGATTGGAAAAAATGTATTATGCCTAAAAATAACAGGAGGGATACTGAAAATATTAGTCCCATGATAAACTACAGCACTGATTATGGCAGATGTTCAGGCACTTGTAAGAAAGTCTGCTCTGAAGGTACAAAGTTATGGCCATGTTATAAAATGCAACCAGTGAGCAGTGATAAAATGACATTTCCTATATGGTGAGTTGCAAGAAAAGTCCTGAGAAATTAAAATACCATTACCTCAAGAATATTCTGAGGTATGAAGTAACAAACATGTTACTGTTTACAGTAATGTTATCAAAATGCAAAAGTAAAATTCATTTCTGTAGTAAAAACAATTTTATAGGCTATGTGACAGCATTATTCATCTTCAGAAAATTATTATTTTATTTGATATTTGTTGATCAGGTTGGTCTGGCTGAGCTGGTGCTCTTTTTCAGCAGAGGCCCAGGGAGAAAAGCTCCACAGTAAACACATAAACAAGGCAACAATGCAATGTTAAAAAGTAATTACAATGTTTACAATTTAAACTTAATAATGTAAAAGGCACTAAGGTTGTATACAAGTTAAAAAGTCATTATCAAGAAAAAATGTAACGAAGGATATCACTAATCATAGAAACATATTTAAGCACAGAAGTCTTAGCTAGAACCAGGTAGGGTTCAAAGCTGCAGCTATTACTTAAGGAAGAGACAAAGGGTGAGGAAGTTGGGGGTAATATGGGGATGTTAGGTAAAGAGTTGAGGAGGGTGTGTGCAGTGACAGATCCTAGTGCCTTTTAGAAAGTTTTTGGTAGCAGTTTTGAATTCTTTGGGATGTTTGATGCATCCAATGTCCAGAGGAAGTTTGTTCCAAGAGAGGGTGGGGAAGTATCTATAAAGGTTTTGTCCTATTTTACTTTTTGGTTTGTAGATTTGAAGTAAATTTTGGTCATTGCTTCAAAGAGTCTTAGGAGGGGAGTACAGGGAGGCAAGTGAGGAGATGGGACAGAAAGAGGGTAGATGCAGGATGGAATGAATGATTTGAAGTTATGAGAGGAGTAGTTGGTGAGGACATTCTGGCCAGTTTAAGCTATCTGGGGAAAGACAGTGGTGAAATTTATAGGTTTGATTTCAGTGAATCTGGCAACTTTATTATAGGTGGTTTCTAGTTTTGTTAGGAGAGAGTTTTGAAAGTTTGTGAGGATTTGGGAGCTGTAGAGTAGGCTTGGAAGGAGGCAGGCATTTGAGAAGGAGATTTTGGCTTTGTTGGACAGGCTTTTTTTATTTCTATATAGAAGTCCAAGTTTTTGGTGAGTTTTTTTTTTGATGCAGCTGTGGACGTGGTGGTCAAATTTTAATTGGACATCTATTAAGGCCCACGAGAAGCTTAGTGTTTGAGATGAGATAGAGAAATTAGATTTTAGATTGTTAAGGCTTTTTGGCAGATAAAGCAACAGTTTTGTCTTTTTAGGATTTAGGATTAGCCGATTCTTAGATACCCAGTTTTCGATGGATATGAGGGATTTTTGGGTAATGGTGTTTAGGGCAGAGAAGACATCAGCTATGTAATAAGACTGTTGAGTCATCTGCATATTTCATGACAGATGATTGTGGGCAGGGAGTATAGAGCAGATTAGTAAAGATATTGAAGAGTAGTGGACTGAGAATTGATCCTTGGGGAGGGGGTAGAGAGACATTTTATAAATTGCTGTTGGTCATAGAGATAACTAGAAAACCAGGAGTTGGCTGAAGTGGAAAAATTTAGGTCAGACAGTTTGGCCAGCAACAAGGGGTGGAAGACCATGTCAAATGCTTTAGAGAGATCAAGAAACAGGCAGAATACTAGCTTTTTGCTGTCTCTCACCAGAGAAATAGTGTTGATAAAGGATAGAATCAGGCCAGTGATATCACAGCGGTCCAAACCAATCAGTGAGACCTGTGCAGCATACAGCTGAACAGCAGAATATGGTGGGGTGATAAAATTAGAAAAGCATTAGAGAGCAAATAAAGTCTGTGTTTGGCCAATTAGCTGGGATGTGAGTAAAGCATGAGATTTGCTCTAAGACTAAGAGGTTGCGGCCAGGCTACCGTGAAAAATGAAGAGGAGAAGATTTAGCAAAAGTTGGGGATGAGGAAAACAATTGGTAAGGTCCCTGCTAGGTATGCATGCCACAGATATTAGTTAGAGCTACGGCCAGTGCAAAATGAGCTATTGAAGTATGCCACAGATTATATAACAAGAGAATCCAATGGTAGGTATACATACAATGTACTAGTTTAAGATCTTGTAGTTTTTTTTTTCCTTTTTTAGTTTCTTCCCATTTACAGCCAAGTAAGTAGTCAGTAATCGAGGGTTGGACGGAATCTGGTATAAATTCACAATCCTTTACTGGTCCATGAGTGGTAGGCAACGTGAGTGCACGGCGTTACTAAAGAAGATCAGGAGGCACAGTAATTAGATAGTCGTTAGGAGAGGAGGTATGGGTCACAGGAAAGAAAAGGTGAGAAGAGCAGTAGGAATTGGAATAGTTAAACAAGTAGAGTCTGTAAAACAACATGAATTAGGATAGGCAAAGATAATGAAGAGGAGAAAAAATCAGGTGAGTAACACCACGTTATAAGCAAAATGCAGTTCACATTAGCTTTACAAAGTGAAAGCGATGTATGTTACTGTGGATGGGGAACATAGTCTAAAAAGGAGTGTTTTCATTTTATAAAGTGGGATTCTAGCAGTGTGGCTCTGAAAATATTAAGCTATACTTTATTTCTAGTGCCCCAGAAAAAAAAATCTCACTTAGCAGAAGTATAAGTTAAATTGATCCTCAGTTTTTCTCCATTTTGCCAACTGCGCATTTTTGTTGTGGTTCTCTAACAGAAAATTAAGCAACAGGTTTTTATTATCACATGAGTGGGTGTCACATATTCACATATCACATGAGAGGAATCTGAATCCTGCTTTTCTGTGTTGGGGGATCAAAGCCTTTCATACCTCTTGATACAATGGGGTATTGATTTGCTGCACACCTTTTATTAATGTAATAAATGCTGAGGCTGCTGTGTGCTCTAAAAGAGAATTTCCCTTTGTATGACCTCCCTTTGTATAACATCACAGCTACAGGTTACGACTATTGTCCTTCTCAAACGCATCTATGTATTCTCCCAAAGCACTCATTCTCACATTTACAAACATTCTTTTGCAGCAAGACAATGGCAACAGGCAGTATAATTATGAGTTGTTGTTAAAATAAACTGCTATATGAAATAAAATACATCATTCTGCTTTTCAAAAATACTACAAAATGGCTTGAAAGGGCTGTTGCCATTGAAACAAAACTGGTAGTCAGTCACCTCATTAAAGCAAGATTCACCAAACATTTCCTTCACAAAAGGAAACTAAACAAAAAAGCAGTGCATTGTTGAAGATTGTTTTTCATTAATGGAAAGAAGCTATGCTCTCTTCACTTTGCAGTGATGTAGTGCATAACTGAATAGTTTTCATATCATATGCACAGGTATCTCTCTCTCTCTATATATATATATATACATACATATATATATATATATATATATATATATATATATAGACACACACACACACACACACACACACACACACACACACACACACACACACACACACAGTATAAATATATAGATGGACAGTCATCCAACATGCTTTAGGGGTGGGGAATGAAACTGGAATACCAGGAGAAAAACTCCAAGGACCGTAGGAAAATATGATAATGCCACAATGTTACCGGAAGTCATACCTGAACACCACAGCCTGGAAAGCTAAATCTTTAATAGTGAGCCAATTTACCACCCAAGTTTCTCTACACAAGGTAAGAAATAAGAATTATTTTGAGTTTTGTAAGTTTCAGTAAATATTATCACAGTTTTCTACCCATGATGTATCTAATAATACTCATATCATGGGTCATTGTCTTCTGTACATCCCCCCACCATTTTATGTTGTTTTTATTTATTTATTTTTTAAATTTTCAGAAGACTAGCAAAATAATGCATCAAAAGACAATACTATAACCTTCAGTAACATTTTCTACTTTTACGGCAGAGGGTGACCATTTTAGATTAATTAATTAGTAAGAGTACCAGCAGATATATCACGAAGATCAGTGTACACACACTAAGCACCAATAATGTCTACTGATTTATTTTACGCAGTTCTGTCAGCATATGAAAATTGATGCTTGATTTTATGATCCATTAGTCTGGTCAGTAATGATGCAGTGTCAGCAAGAAAGTTGAAATATACCTAGAAAATCAATAAATGAGAAGGTATTTATCAAGCTATACTGCAGGGAGAAACCATAAGTAAACATCAAAGCACAAAGGTAAACAGTACAATTACAATACAAAAATAAGTCCATTGCTGCTGCTGTCATTTTTATGAGTAATGTATTAATAATAAATCATTTATTATTGCTTAAAATGACCAAAATAGATAGCAGTGGACATTAAAAAAATCAGTGAAGTGATAAGCCACTCATGACTGAAACCATACAGTTAGGACAGCTTAGTGGCATTGCTATCTCATTGATTTTAGCCCCGGTTTGATTCTTGGCTGAGCTGTCTTCTTTATAGAATCTGCATGTTCTCAATATATTTATATAGGTTTCTGTATGGTCTAATGGGTTCCTCCCATGTTCCAGTGTCATGCTGGCAGTTTGACTGGCAAAACTAAACTGTTTCTACGTGTACTTTAGTGTGTGTGTGCTCTACAGTGAAATGACATCCCCTTGATAGCTAGTTTCTGCCTTGTGACCATTGCTTAACAGGAGAGGCTTCAGCCTCTGCAACCCTGAATTAGAGAAAGCAGATAGGGCTGGATGGATGGAGGGATGGATAGTACAGCTTGACATAGGGAAATATATTAAACAATGTTTTTATATTATGTATAATTTGTTATAATTAATCAACTGCAGGTGTTTTTAGTTTTGAAGATTGTAAAATCATTGTTCTGAAAATGTTTTGTAATAATTTGGAGCTTTTCTCCCCAACCCTCCACTGAAAATGAGCTTCTGCCCAGTTGGAATTTCCCAGTAATCAAATGTCAATAAATAAATAAGTAAAGAAAGAAAATGTTAACTCTTTTCTAATAAACATGCAGCTCCAACAGAGAAACTAAGTTCCATTTCTTGCTGTGACACAGCTGACTGGTGGAGCATATCAAGCTTACCACCCCTATAGGTCCCCAAACATTCTTTTCTGTGCACTGATTCGAGTTTCCATAAACAGCCATTTAATAGTTTGTGCAATCAGGACTACTGTTTGCTTGCCATCATGCTTCTATACATTATTTAATGGTTAGAAAATGACAGCTGTATGTGAAGCACCACAGTGCTTCCACCAGAGCATAGACAAGGATACTGTTCTATGGCTGGAGCACACTCCCTGGTAAATCCTGGGGTCTATTTCAAGCACACAACTTTTGCTGTGCAAAGACCATTTTGTATTATATTATATTATATTATATTATATTATATTATATTATATTATATTATATTATATTATATTATACTATAGGAAATACAAGGCAACTTTATCTTACAGGGCAACCGAGTCTCGCAACCATTTATGCCTTGCCACTGTCCACCCTTGGATTATGCATCCTTTTTTCGAAGAAGGCTATGCCAGTCACAGCAGGGGTGAATTTGTGAATACCCATCCAATCATCCTGTCTCACAGCCAGGGAACTGAGTAGTGTTTAGCATGCATGGACTGGCAGTTGTGCCCGAACTTGAATACAACTTCGGGCAAGGTGAAGCAACTACTCAGGAAGTGGGGCGGATGCACTCTGCCTGAACACACATTCATGTTCAAGCAAAGTAAGTGCATCAACCATGGGGAGTGAGTGGGAGTTCAGTTTAAGTTTTCAAGCAGTGATTGGGAGGTGAATTTAGGTTTAGGGAGGGGGAGTATTGGAGTTAGGCAGCAGGAGCTGAGTTTAGGGTTAGGAAATAATCAGGTTCTTTGAGTTTAGGAAGTGGAAAGGGGGTTTATGTTTAGGGAGCAGGAGTTTTTTTTAAGTCTGGAGAGTAACTGGGCACTTTAGGTTTAGGGAGTTGGAATGGAGTTTTAGCTTTGATGAGTGACTGGAGCCTTTAGGCTTAGGGAGACGGATTGGAGTTTTAGGGTTAGAGAGTGAGGATTTGGTGTAGGTTTAAGAATTGTGTGGGAGATTTATGGCTAGCCAAGGGGTGTTTGGGCACTTGCAGTATAAAGTAAGTGGCAGCAATTAAGTGTCTTGTGAACAAATAGTCCACGATCACTTGCAGACCCAGGCTCTCTCATAGCATTGCCACTGTGCAGTTTCCTGAGAAAAATATGTGCACAAATTGTTCATTTTGAATTATGCAGAATGTTGTCAGTAAAGTAAACATTATGATCTGAAATAAAAAAAAAAATGAATCATAGTTTTATACTAGGTCCAACTGAATATAGCAAGAAGTTTATTAGTGCAGAAAAACTACCCAACAAAAGCCATCTCCTATTGTAATATCATTACATTTTATTAAATTTTGAATCAATTGCTATTCTTTGTACAAGAGTTAATTAATGAATTTCAAGCACTGTGTATACAGAATTTACCAGAAGATGTCACAAACTGAACTGATTAAAAACTATTCTTATACAATAAAGTGATTTTAGTAATAAAATCATATTAAAGCTTTATATTTTTAGTGTTTTGAACCTTGGTCTTTACCTAATTATCTCATTAGAACAAAATAGGAAATGGAAGGAAACTGTATTTAAGAGTTAATGCACTGCTTATGCAAATGTTCACTGAAATAAGAGAACAGTTGCAAAGGTATTTTTCATTATTTAATTAGTTAGACTTTTGTATAGCTTTGTCTTGTCAAACTACCACTATATTTACCTGCTTACATTTATGGACAGAGGCAGTCTGTAAAATGCCTCAGGGCTCCAACACTGAGAGACCCACTACTCTGATACTACCCCATCCATATCTGGGGAATTAAGATATATCTTGTCATATCCTGGGTATTATTGGCTAGGCTTGTAAAGGCTTGTGTGCCATTAGCCTAGTAATTACCTATGAAGCTATAACCCCAAAACTATAAAATGGAATGACTTTTAAAACTATGCATTAATTTTATTTAACATAGTGGACTTTGAACTGTATTGTATGTTACAGCACTAAGGGGTGTAACACATTTCTTTCTGATCTTGTGTAAATGAGGGGAATTTATATAAAAAAAATATTTCTGCTGCACCATTTAATAGCATATTGGTAAAGCACTGCTGCAATCAACTGACTCAGTGGTTAAGTCCTCTATCTCACAATACCATCTGGGTTCACTGTCTGTGCAGTCTGTATGTTCTCCTTATGTCTGCATGGATTTTCTCTAGGTACTCCAGTTTCTGCATACCTTCCATTGGTACACTGGCTTTTTAACTACTCTGAACTCATTTCTGTGTTGCATTTAATACTGTACTTATGAACTAGGCCAAGGCTGAAATGAGTCTGTGAAGCACCTGTTCATTTATGAGGTTTGATAAATAAACAAATTAAAATTACTGTTGGATAGCTGATTTTAAGATATATAATCTGAAAATGTTTGCAAGTACGCTGAACATAATTTAAAGGGAGAAGCACAGATTTCATCGAAAAAGGAAACTCATTTTTCAGATATTTCAGATACCAGTGTGAAATAACAGCCATCTCACCTTCAAACTTTGAAAATTTCTACTGCATTTCCCAGTTATAAACAGCTGGGTTACACATCAGTTAGACAGACTGACCACTTACAAAACTTCACGAACCAGACACCTGCTGTGTTCTCTTGATACAGTAAACAAGCATAACATTTGGTTTGTAGAAAGTAGGTACAACTGAAATTCCTTAATAGCTAGTTCTGGAAAAGGCAAATTAATGGATTGCAAAATCCATCCCTTACAACATTTTAACCTTCTTTCAAACGTCAAGAGGGTGCAAACTTGATTATGGCACTTTTTTCTAATCATATGACAACAATCAGCTTTTTAGGATGATATGAATCTTTAAAAAGAAGTAAACTGACTATGACAAATGTGACGAGAAACATAATTCTGATGCCAGTTAAAAATGTAAACATAGTTGAAATTAACATAATTCAGCCCCATGCTGACATCTAGTGATGATGTTATGTTTTGCAACTAAACCTAGTAATGGCCAGTACTTCATTGCTTCAACAGCTATGTTAATAGGTTCATAGGTAGGTACTAGGCTATCTGCCCGAAGACATTTATAAGCCTAGCCAGAATGTGTTGGCTTTCACCGCCCCCTTAGATTAGTTCCCTGTGCCTCTGTCCAGCAGAGCCACTGAAGTGATCCCCGGGGTAAACTTTCTGTTTCCCATCCACTCGTCAAGGTTTCTCTTGAAGAGAGTGTTAGTGAGGAGCTCTGCCTAATGTAGATTGGAATCTTTTTCCAAAGCATGGGAATTCTCTGAGACAGGACTCTATCCCTCCACGTCCTATTTATTGTTGTGGTGAGGTTTAGATCCCTAGAGCGTGTGGCTCGAGGGGATATGGTTTTCTTTAGGTGGAGCATGTCCATCAATTCTGGATTGGACGTGGCCTTGTATGTCAGGCAGAGATCACCTATGAGTAGGCAGTATGCAACTGAGTACAGCTGAAGTTTCTTCAGTCGAGCTGCATAGGGCATCTGTTTGAGGCCAGTGATCCTCTTGGTGAGGTACTTCTGTGGTCTTTCCAGCTGTTGCAGGTGTCTTGTAAGGTATATCCCAAATGGGGAGTTGTACTCTATGATAGGTCTGATGAGTGATGAGTAGAGGGGCACAATGACCTCTTTTGATCTGGATGTGAACCCTTTTGTGATTAGGTGGGCCACACAGAAGGATTTTCTAACCACTTTGGCAATGTGATTATCAAAGGAGAGATTACTATCTACTTGGGTCCCCATATCCCTTATTACATCTTCCATATTTAGGGGACTACCACCCATGTGGTAGTTTGTGGGTACTTTGTTTTTTCCAAAGGGGATGACTATGCACTTTTTGGCATTTAGCTTGAGGCCATGATTTTGACACCAGATATACGTCTCAGTGAGACCCTTTTGGAGGATGTCTGTGTCAGCCAGAGAGTCAATTATAGCCCCTAGTTTGCAGTCATCTGTGAACTTGGTCAGCCATAGTCCTCCTGTGCTTGCCTGTACCTCTGAGATGTATATGCTGAACAGGAGGGGTCCTAGGACTGAGCCCTGGGGAACACCACTTAAATTCTCTTATACGTCCAGTTGAATACAGCTAGAGCTTAGCCGGCCAAAGCTGAGGTTACCATGACAAAAGATATTCAAATGATCACTGTTGCAATAGTTTCTCCATCCCTCTAGCCCCCTTATTTTTGGTATGTTTTTGCTGTTTGGTTGAGTTTATACATATGTATATAAAGTTTTCTTTCCTAGAGTTTTCAGTGCTCTAGCCTCTCTCGCTGTAGATTGGCATGAAAGTTCTGAAAGATTTGGTACTCAAACCATTTTTTCTTCTGCCCAGTTTGAGCTGACTAATGGTTTGGGTACAAGGAAGCTACCATGGAAACTTTGAAAGCTGGCCAACTGTTTTATCCTTTGCAGGATACAACACATATAGCTAAGGCTATTGTAGCAGTGATCATTTGAACTACTCTTATGATAAATTTACTTACTTATTGGACTATGCGTCACTCACATCATGTCCAAGTGTCAGGCAAAGAGGACTTATTTCCTTTTCCATACTCTAGTTATTATCTTTAAGAATGGAAGCATAACTGCTAATCAGGCATGCCAGACATTTTATGTTAGTGACTATATGTGGTATCCATGAAGGTTTCTCAGCCATGTTGCTGTTAGCTGATTGGAAAAAATGTATTATGCCTAAAAATAACAGGAGGGATACTGAAAATATTAGTCCCATGATAAACTACAGCACTGATTATGGCAGATGTTCAGGCACTTGTAAGAAAGTCTGCTCTGAAGGTACAAAGTTATGGCCATGTTATAAAATGCAACCAGTGAGCAGTGATAAAATGACATTTCCTATATGGTGAGTTGCAAGAAAAGTCCTGAGAAATTAAAATACCATTACCTCAAGAATATTCTGAGGTATGAAGTAACAAACATGTTACTGTTTACAGTAATGTTATCAAAATGCAAAAGTAAAATTCATTTCTGTAGTAAAAACAATTTTATAGGCCATGTGACAGCATTATTCATCTTCAGAAAATTATTATTTTATTTGATATTTGTTGATCAGGTTGGGCTGGCTGAGCTGGTGCTCTTTTTCAGCAGAGGCCCAGGGAGAAAAGCTCCACAGTAAACACATAAACAAGGCAACAATGCAATGTTAAAAAGTAATTACAATGTTTACAATTTAAACTTAATAATGTAAAAGGCACTAAGGTTGTATACAAGTTAAAAAGTCATTATCAAGAAAAAATGTAACGAAGGATATCACTAATCATAGAAACATATTTAAGCACAGAAGTCTTAGCTAGAACCAGGTAGGGTTCAAAGCTGCAGCTATTACTTAAGGAAGAGACAAAGGGTGAGGAAGTTGGGGGTAATATGGGGATGTTAGGTAAAGAGTTGAGGAGGGTATGTGCAGTGACAGATCCTAGTGCCTTTTAGAAAGTTTTTGGTAGCAGTTTTGAATTCTTTGGGATGTTTGGTGCATCCAGTGTCCAGAGGAAGTTTGTTCCAAGAGAGGGTGGGGAAGTATCTATAAAGGTTTTGTCCTATTTTACTTTTTGGTTTGTAGATTTGAAGTAAATTTTGGTCATTGCTTCAAAGAGTCTTAGAAGGGGAGTACAGGGAGGCAGAGCTAGCTCCCGCAACTCTCACCATGTGGGTTCTGTCTGTGAGCCTGTCGGCAACCCATCTTGTGACACAGGGGTTTATGTTCAGGCTGGTGAGCTTGTCTATAATACCAGAATGGGGAATGGTGTCAAAGGCCTTTGCGAGGTCTAGGTAGGCTGTGTGTACCACCTTTCCCTCATCTATAGCCTTGGTAACTGCTTCGAAGAAGTCCACCAGGTTTAGGAGGCATGATCTGCCCTTAAAGCCGAACTGGGTAGGGTCCAGTGTTTGGAGGTTCCCACTGTCTTTGTTAATGCATTCCATGATGATGTGCTCCAGAGCCTTGCAGACCAAGCTAGTCAGGCTTATAGGGCGATAGTTCCCGGGGTTTGTTGTGGCTCCACCTTTGTGAAGCAGAATAACCGTTGCTGTGTGCCAGTCTATGGGTACATAGCCTGTTGAGAGGCTGAGTTTGAACAGTGTGATTAGGTGAGGGGTTAGTTCATCTTTGAGCTCATGTAGGAAGCAGCCTGGGACACCGTCCAGTCCCATTGATGCTGTATTTTTGGCTTTGGAGAAGGCTGTTTTAACCTGAGTGTCTGTGATTTCAGGGGCTTTACATTCTTCTGGTATAGTTATGGGCACTTTTGGTGGTGAAGTTTGCAGTGAACCTGTCTGCCAGGATGTTGGCGATATCAGTCGGTTCAGTGTATTTTGTGCCATTCTGCACTAACTCCGAGCAGATCTGAGCATTGCCACTTAGATTCTTGACATAGCTAAAGAATGCCTTGTGGTTATCTTTGGAGTCCTTGGCAATTTTTCTTTCGAAGCTTGCCTTGGATGATTTTTATGAGGGATCGTAGTTTCTTGCCGATACTGATCAGGGATGTCTTCCCTTCTTGGGATTTTGCTCTTTTCTGTACTAGTTTCCTCCTTCTGTTGTATAGCTTGTTTATGGCAGGGGTCCACCAGACTGGTTTTCTTTTCTTGGAGGAGTGAGTCTTGGTTTTGCTTGGGATAGCATGATCCATGCATTCTTGTAGCTGCCCGTAGAATGCATTAGTAAAGAATTTTGCAGCTTGGACAGTGTTATCCTTTAGCATGGGTGCTTTAAATCTTTCCACCTTGGTCTTACGTAATGTGAAGTTTGCTTTTGAAAAGTTTTTCAAGGTGGTTTCCTTGACCGGGGAGGGGGCGGAATGTGGATATCCAGAGTGATTTGTTTATGGTCAGATCTAACCAGCGAGGAGCTGACCTCTGGTGTGGAACACTGGTTACCCATGTTGGTGATGACCAGGTCCAATATGTTGTCACCTCTGGTGGGAGTGTTGACCAGTTGATCCAGGGCATTTGAGTTTATAAATTCTAGGAAATGTTGGGCAATGGAGTTAGTACTTGAGTAGTTCTCCCAGTTAATGTTTGTGTAATTGAAATCACCCAATATTAAGGTGTTTGGTAGGACCTTTATGTTTCCCAGTGTTTCCAGAAATGTGGAATGGGGGTCCTGGGACATGGTGGGTGATCTGTACCAAGCTACAATTTGAATTGCATTTTTGCCCATTGTTAGTTGCAAGTGGATGATCTCTGAAGCATCGTGCTGTGCTACTAACCTGGAGATGTGGGTATCCTTGATGAAAATGGATACGCCCCCGCCTTTTGTATTTCGGTCCGGGTTCTGTGGCTGAAATGTATGGTATGAGTTGTAGCCTGGTAGTGCTGGGGTGCTCTCTGGAGCCTTAAACCAGGTTTCTGTTACTGCACATATATCAGTTTTCTCCATACTGAGGATTGCCTCGAGTGCATGCATTTTGAGATTTAGACTTCTGGCATTGAGTAGCATTACCCTCAGTTTTTTGTTACTTGTGCTATTTACCGTGGTGGGTTTGTCTTTTGAGCCTTGACTAAAAAAGGCACTATGGGGGTGGCAATAGCCTTGGCCAGTTATTCAAAAGCCTAAGGGTGACAGGTGCAAGCCGTCTCTAGCGAACCAGCATGGATTGTCGAGCATGTCATCCCAGGTGGACAGACACTGGATCCCCTTTGAATAACACCAGAAACTTAGACAATTGTTGAAATTGATAATTTTTTCTTCCTACTGTGGTATCATTCTTGGTGAGGGCAGGATGATACTCAGGGTCAGGGTCATCCCGGCCTGGGCTACATGATCAGAGAGCTCTTCCATGTCTCTTTTCATGTAGTCTAGGGAGGTACACCTCAGGTCATTCACACCAACATCGACAATGACAGAGCCGTATTTGTACTTGTTCTGGAGCGACCTGAATGCTTGTGTTATGTGGCGGATCCTGGCACTCGACAGGCAGCTAACAGTAACCTTCTCCTTGTTCAGCCTAGTGAGTGGGATGTCAGTGTGCCTGACTATACAGTCACCTATTACTAGTGTGTTGGGTATGTTATTTTGCCTTAAGGGCTGTGATTGCGTGGCACACTAGTTTTGTGTAGCATGTGTTTCATGGTTTGTGTTGGGGGTGGAGGTTGCTTGGATGTCTGCTTTGGAGGTCTCTGTTGCTTTTGCAGATTTCTATTTAGAGCCTCCGAGTATGTTTTCATGTATTTATGTGTGTTTTTTGCCGGTGCTGGTTTAATGGGTCTATGTGAGACTGGTGGTGTGATGCAAATATTTCCCTTTTCCTCTTGACTGTCTGATCCAGTCTTGGGTTGAGAGAGCTTAGCCTCCAGTTTGGCTGTATGATTGCATCTCTCGCATGTATTAGTGTTTGGTGGAAGGAGGAGAGGGTTGTCTGTGTACATGAGGCAGTTGTAACATTGCCTCAAAATGCCCAGATTCACCAGTTGGACTGGAGAATACACCTGAAACTGCCCTTTGGACATGCCTGAATAGGTACAGTGAACTGATTTACTGATTGGCTGGTAAGATTGAATAGAGAGCCTTGTCCTTTACAGTATAGGGGGGTCTAGTGCTAGGGTTTATAAGTGCTTGCTATGAGTTTTGAGCAAGTGCTGGGCTGAGAAATAAATGGTTTGAGTGCTTAAGTTGAAAGTTTGTCTAGTTCCAAGGGAAAAATTGAAGAGGAGACTTTGTGGAACCGGGAATAGTTATACCCTAGCTAACCGGCGCTGCCCGGTGCGCAAAACCAGGCAAATGCAGCTTTTAGAGCAGGGAAATGAAAGAGATAGAAATTAGCCCAAAATGGCCAATAAACTACTAATTCCTGGGCTGATACCACTCCTCCAGGGACAGATAGGCTGCTCAAAGCTCCCCTCTCACACAGGTGAACAGAGAAGCTCCCCTCTCACACAGGTGAACAGAGAAACTTCATTCTATCCAAGTAAGATATGGGAAAACACAGAGACTTGTAATGTATGACATTTTCATGGTGAAATTCACATGAGGCCAGAAATTACACTGGTTTTAATTAATACTATCAAAATAAAACAGTGATATCTGTCAGAAATTTTGTGTTGTAGTCCTGTTTCCAATAAAATTTGAACATGAAGGGTGTCATTCTGAGGGGATCCAGTATCTGTCTGCCTAGGATGACATGATTGGCAGACCTTGAAGCTTTGCCAGAGATGGTCTGCATCTGCCACCCCTGGGCTTCCAGATACTGGCCAAGGCTCTTGCCACCCCATAGTGCCTTTTTTGGGTGGTGTTCCAAAGACCATATTACCACTGTAAGAGCTACAAACAAATGCAGTCTGAGGGTCATGCTGCTCAACACTAGAAGTCTGAATCCCAAAATGCATTCACTTGAAGCACTCCTTAAAATGGAGAACATCGACATTTGTGTTGTAACAGAGACCTAGTTCAAGGCAGTAGAAAGTACCCCCTGCACTACCAGCCTATAACTCATTCCATACCTTTTGGCCCCAGAGCTTGGATTGAAGCTCCAAAGATGGTGGTGTTTCCATATTCATAAAGGATGTGCACACCTCCAGACTGGTAGTCTAACATAATTCATCAGAGATACTTCAGGTGCAGTTAACATTGGGTAAGACAATGATTCAGGTCGTAGCCTGCTATAGGTCCACAACCATGTCCCAAGCATCACACTCCACGTTTCTAAGCACCCTGGAGAATATTAGGGTCCAACCTAATACTCATACTGGGCAACTTCAACTACCCCTCCATTAACTTGGAAAACTACTCATGTACCACTACACTTGCCCAACGTTTCCTGGAATTCAATAATTCCAATGCCCTGGACCAGCTCGTTCTTATCCCCACTAGAGGTAGCAACATCCTTGACCTGGTCATTACTAACATGTGCAACCGCTGCTCTACACCAAGAGTCAACTCCTCCCTGGTAAGATCTGACCACAAACTAATCACCTTGGAAATCTACATCCCTCCCACTGCCCCCCCCCCCACCCCCGCAAAGGAAACCACCTTGAAAAACTTTTACAAAGCTAACTTCGGGCGCCTAAAAACAGAGGTGGCTAACTTCAAAGCACCCATGCAAATGGAGAATAGTTGCATGACCACTGAATCATACACCAATGCACTGTACGAACACGTACACAAATACATGGATCTCACCATACCCAATGGAACCAAGACGCTCTCCTCCAAAGTAAGGAAGCCAGTCTGGTGGTCCCCTGCCATGAACAAACTCTACAACAGAAGGAGGAAACTGATGCAGAATAAGGTGAAGTCCCAAGACTGGAAAAACTCCCTTATCAGCCTCAACAAAAAGTTGAGATCCCTCATCAAATCCTCTAAAGCTAGCTAGGAAAATAGAATTGCAGCAGATAGTAAAGACAACAAGGCCTTCTATAGTTATGTAAAGAATCTCCATGACGATACCCAAATTTGCTCTGAGCTACTGCACAATTTTACCTCCTATACCAAGCCAACATATATTGCCAATATACTGGCCGACAGAGTCAGTGCCAACTTTACCCCCCCCCCCCAAAGGACCAAACACAATACCAGTAGATTGCCAGGCATCCAGTATTACTGCTGCACAGGTTAAAATAGCACTGTCCAAGGCCAAGAATACAGCTTCTATGGGACCTGACAATATAATTGGCTGTGTTCTACATGAACTACAGAGTGAACGGGTACATCACCTGTGTGCCCTGTTCAATCACAGCCCCACCTCAGGCTTTTTCCCTACCAAATGGCGCACTGCTATAGTCATCCCTCTCCACAAAGGAGGAGCAACTACAAACCTTGGGAACTATCGCCCCATTAGCCTGATGAGTCTGATATACAAAGCTATGGAACGCATCATCATGGACCTAATAAACAAGGATACAGGGAATTTCCAAACTCTGGATCCCACACAGTTTGGTTTTGTGAAGGGTAGATCATGCCTGCTCAACTTGGTCAACTTCTTTGAGTCAGTCACCAGAGCTGTGGATGAAGGCAAGGTGATTCATACAGCCTACCTTGATCTGGCCAAGGCCTTTGATACCATTCCCCACTCAGGAATCATAGAAAAACTCACTAAGCTTGGCATCAACCTCTATATCACTAGGTGGGTTGCAAACTGGCTCACAGAACCCCCAGTGTGTGAAAGTAGCTGACTCCAAGTCAGGCTGCTGACTAGTCAGGAGTAGAGTCCCACAGGGATCAGTCCTGGGTTCTCTCCTATTTGGTATCTACTTCTCTGAAATCCAGGCCAACACGAAGGGACTCTGGCTGACAAAGTTCGCAGACAATTGCAATTTGGGAGCTATTATCTCCCCAAGTGATGTTGCCATCCTACAGAATGGCCTCACTGAGACCAACGACTGGTGTCAGAACCATGGCCTTAAGGCCAGTGCCAAAAAATGTATCATCATCCCCTTTAGGAAAAACCTGGTTCCTATGACTTACCACATTGATGGTAGTCCACTGAACAAAGAAGGTGTTATAAGAGATCTGGGAACACAGGTTGACAGCAACCTCTCTTTTGATCACTACATTGCCACTGTGTTTGGTCATTGTCTCCCTCTACTCTTCCCTCATTAGGCCAGTCATCGAGTACAATGCCCCTTTTGGCATGTACCTCACTAGACACCTGCAAAAACTGGAGAGGCCACAAAAGTACCTCACAAAGAGGATCCTAGGCCTTAAACACCTGTCCTATATGGACAGACAACTATTCTCGGTCCCATATCGCCTACTTAGGGATGATCTCTGCTTGACTTACAAAGCCATCTCTCACCTAGCTCTCTTAGAAATGCTACATCTAAATAAATCCCAATCCCTCCACACCACACACTCCAGAGACCGCAACCTCATTACCACAATCAACAGAACGTACTGGAGGGACAGCTTCATAACCTAGAGACTGCTCATGGTATGGAATAGACTTCCCGTACATGTCAAGCAGAGCACCTCACTGATCCTCTTCAAGAAAAATCTTGATGAGTGGATGGGAAATAGAAAATTCACCCCGGGATCATTCCAGTGGCTCTACGTGACAGAGGCGCTAGGAACTAAGGTCAGGTGGCACGATGCCAGGGTAATCCTATGGGATAGGCTTGTAAAGGCTCCAGGGCCATTAGCCTAGTAAACACCTATGAACCTATGAAGCAATTTTAAACTTGTTGCCATTTTTTTTCTTTTTCTTTTATGACATTGTTAGCTCTAAAGGGTATATTGTTGTGACATGAGATGGAAGTGAATCTCTTTCCTGCCTTCTCTGTTTTTCTGTGCTTAAGTGTGAGGCACTAACTTGCGCAAGTTTAGCCACAGGAATTTTTGCAGTTAGAACGTTGATCCTAGAGACTATAATGGATTAATTGATTGATTTAATAGTTTAATGGCTGGGTAAGTTCATGTTCAGATTAGTTTAAATGCCTCAGCACATAGCTAAAAGAAAGAACAAGGGATTTTTGGGGAAATCATATAGAAGAGCTTAAGCCTTTAAACCCAAAGAATTTTATATTTGCCACCACACTCCACGAGGGTCATGCTGCTGACTACAGGTGTAAATGTGTGAGTACCCATTCAGTCATCAAAGCAGAAGTTGAAGAAAGTCATTGTGTTACCTTGTTTGATATACACGTAGAGCTTGCTCCATAAGTAGATGGTTCTTTGGGTAATAGATGGTTCTTTGGGTAAATAACCTATTTCTTCAAGATGTCTTGTTTATATTTTATTCGTTTGAGTCAGTGTTTTAGTATTACCAATATTTCTGAGATATAGGAGGTCCAGTAGTCAGGATCTTTCATAGCCTGGAAGGTAAGGCAGAGATCACTGCATAAGAGTTGTTATGAGACAGAGAAAAGCAAAAGGGTTTTTATTCTCTCCTGGTAGCTAAAGGAACTTAGTCCTTTGAATTATTTACTTAGAAAATGTTGCAGTCTTTCTAGTTGGTTAAGGGGTTTGTAGCAGTACATTCCAAAGGGTGCAGTGTATCCTATGACTGGTCCAACAAGTGAAGAATAGAGGGGAGGGATTATGGCATCCTTTGACCTGAAGGATACACACTTGGTAATTAACTGGGCAAGGTAGAAACATTTCCAAATTATAACTGATACATGATGATGTCTGAAGGACAGTTCATTATCAAAGGAGGTACCTAGATCTCTAACAACTGTGCTTATCTTAAGTGGAGGCCCATTTATGTGCTAATCAGTAGAATGGACTCATTTCCCCAGGACGTTTAAACTACATTTTTTGCATTAAGCTTAAGGCCATGGCTATTACACCAAGTGTTGGGTCTGGCAAGCCCCTCTTGGAGGACATGAATGTCCATTCATGAGCTACTAATGGCACCCAGTGCATAGTCATCAGCAAACTTGGATGGAACACTGACATCTTCTTTCCCACTGGAGAAGTGGATGTCAAAGAGGAGTGTGCCTTGCAAACACTCCTGAGAGGACAGTACTAGTAAGATGCCTTTTACATAAGAAAGCACCCAAACTCATACCATGTGCTTTTGAATGGAGAGCCAACTTGCAACCTAGTGGCTGATGTAGGGTTTATGTTTAGGATAGCGAGTTTATCAATAATGCTAGTATGGGGAATCATACTGAAGACTTTAGCAAAGTGTAGATAAGCAGAAAGGACAATATGGCCTTAGCCAGTGGCATCCATTACATTTTCAAAGAAATCATCCAGATTAAGGAGACTTTCCAGAGGTCAGGTAAATACCCTGTGGGCGCACTAAGGTTGAAAAGGTTAAGGAGGAGTTCAGAAATATTTTACTTTGTACCAACAAGGAGGCAACCTGAGATATTATATAGGACCATAGAACTACTGTTTCTTGTTTTGCATAGAGCTATCTGACCCATAGTGATTCTTGAGGAAGTAGAGTTTAGTGATTCAAGAGAGGGGACTATGGGGAGGGGTTGAGTGGGATGGATGAAATGGAACTGAATTTTTCAGCTACGATGTTAGCTGTGATTTTGAGATCTGAGCAGGCAACACTCTTTAACTGCAGTTCAGTGTACTGTTGGGTGTTACTTCTAATACTCCTAATACATAGTTTAAAAATGCCTGGATGTCCTTGGGGAGGTGACTACTTTCACTTCATAGCCTGGTCTTAGTCTTTCTAATGTTTGCTTGAGTTCTTTGTTGGCCTGCCTCCATATCTTCTTATCTTGGGAGGTAGGTTAACTTTTATATAAAGCAAGCAGTTTTTCATCTTAACAGTCTGTTTATTCAAGAATTACACCACAGGGATTTATTGTTACATTTTGCATTATGTTAATGCCAAATGAGGATGGAGTCCTCTATTCAGATGGGCACAGAAGTTAGTGGTATATGTAATGGCATTAGTGACTGGGTCAGCAAAGGACATAGTGCTTTTGAATTTCTTCAGTCTTTCTGAGGTGATATTAGCTTGGCTTTGGAGTAAACCTGGAATATAGGTTCATAGGTTCATAGGTTAGTACTAAGCTAACTGCCCTTTCGAGCCATTTTAAGCTTAGCCAATTATCCCTTGTGAGACTCAAACCCTGCACCTTGTGTTTGTAAGGCAAACACCTTAACCATTAGGCCACCCTCCCAACCGCAAAAATAACTGGTACAGTTATTGGGCAGGAAGGTATTAGCTTTGAGGGTGTTGAAGAGAGTTTGGTGCCCAGATTTGGTTGAAGAGGGAATGACATTAGTTAAGGGTGCAGGCAGAGGCAGTATTTATAAGGACAGATTTGAACATGTCATCATCTCTGGTGGAAATTGGACTGTCTGATCTAGTAAGTTAGTACTGATAATATCAAGGAACAACTGAGTTCTGGCTAATGGATTGGAGTTACAGAATTAACTAGTTTAAAATTAATCTTATTGAAGTAGCTATCATAGTCATCAGGAGACACTGAGCGAATGTGTAATAGGAAGAAATGTGATAACTGGCTTAGCATAGTGTGACTAAGATGTGCAAGATTTCCAGACTAAAGTCATGAGGGATTTGACGTAAAGTAATAGGAAATAGATAAATACAGATACTACTCTCCCACACCCACATGATCTGAATGAGTGATAGGCACAGTACGTTGGTATGGAGTGAGTGTTGTCAGTACTCTGAAACTAAGTATCAGTATTCAGATATATGTATGTGTTCTATCAGTACACTGAAGCCAACTTTCATTAACTACACATATACGTGTGTTCAAGTGTCAGGAATGCTTCACGTTTGGGCAATGTTTTGTTCAGACTCTGAGTGCTGAGCATTGTCTGCAGAACATTCCACCTTTATATAATCCACATTGTAACTTGCTAGGATGGAATGTTCAGGAGATGGATCTTACCTACCAAGGCACTATTCAGACAGAAAAAGTCTTAGCCAAAATGCAGAATTACTGAGGCGAGAGATGCAGACAATCCCTAGTTAAACAGGCTAGCCTTTTGAACATCAGTTCCCCAGCTAACACACATTGGATCTCCTAAGAATGACACCACTTATTAAGCCAGTTGCTGAACTCAATTATTTTATTTTGGAATTGTGACATTGTTTTTAAAGATGGCAAGAAACTGCTTGAGATAAGTGTCCTTCCTGCATTGGACACAGACATGGGGAGCTCAACCACATCTATCTGCATCTCTTTTATCATGGACCACTTTATCTATCTATCTATCTGTTTATATTTCAGTCTCAGCCCAGATTCAATAATATAACCACTCCTACAAAGTACATAATATAACAAAAACATGCAGTGGCAGTGAATATAATGTACAGAATATGTGGTACTAACAATACAAAAGTACATAAACCAGTAAATTGAGAGGATAAGATTATACTGCTATCACACTGAGGATAAGTCATATAACTAGTTCTATCTGGTACCTATAAATAAAAAAGTCATAGTCCAGTTTACCTTTAAGCAATTTTCATTTGATTTTTGATGAACTGTAACAAATACTCAAACCACAAAATGCACAAAAGTGCACGTAGAATAATATGACTTCAGGGAGCTTATTCAGTTCTGAATTTTCCAACACCACTTTCCTCCTAAGAACAAGGAGTTTTAATCAGAGTATGTCTCCAGAGAGGGAGAAAAGTTAACTCTTGTGAAATATATGCATTTTTAAATGTTGTATTTCAGTAAGGATATATTTTGACAACTGCTGCATTTCTCACCTTGAACAGAAGTCACATACTCAGTCCTAATAGAAATGGTGTATGATGCAGCGCACCAGAGTGTGACTGTGAAATAGCTGTAGACTCCTGTATTTGCCACCTATGCATAAAAAAACACATCTCGGCCCCCTTTGAGAGTTATAATAAGTTATAACAGGCTATAAAATGGACCTAAAACTGCAATTTTAACATTAGAAATTTCAGTGCAGCTCACTGCTGAATCTGACCCCACCACTACCACTGCCCACCTCAGTACAGGGACTTTTGGTCTTGACACATTTCCACTGAGAAAAAAAGTAATCTAATTTAGTAAAATACACATGATTTTTTTACTTCTAATGAAAATCTAGTAAAGATATATTCTAGACATGTAAATCATTCCTCTCCCTAGAAACAAGTCATACTAACACCCCAATGGAAACCAAGTATAAAGCAAGATGGCAGCCCAGCTCATATTAATGGCTATGTTGACCTACTGGTGGTACCTATCAGTGCAAAGTTAAATGAGTGAAACAGTTTGACATTTTCTAGGATTCAGTTTTAAAGTTTAACTATATTGTGTTTTTAGATGCAGAGTCAATGGGTCATTTGTCTGCTGAATTTTTGAAGGCCAAGTCAAAGTTTCTGGTAATGTTTTAATTTATTTATTTATTTATTTTGATATGAATATTTCAGATGTTGCAAAATATTGCTTTCAAGGACAATTATACAGTGTTTTGGGTTCTTATGGAATTATACTTAAAGTCAGAAAGTCAACTATTTACTTTTAAGTTAAATATAATAGTCAATGTTCCAACTTTATATTTTGTTTCTGCTGACTGGAGTTGTGTATCTCTGGAGTTCTAAGGAGTTTTGAGTTATTAAATGAGATTATTATTCTTCTCACCAGGCTGTTTTCAAAACAACCTGGTATTATTCTTACTCCAAAAGTAGAGCAAGATAACTAGTTCATATTGCAATTCTAAAAGCATCACTTAACAAGCAGCTCACTGGGCTGCTGTATGAAGCAGTGATGGCCTATTCCTATTGTCTCTGGATGCCTCAGGTGACTGAGGCAGCCTTAGACTGAAAGTGAAAGAAGAAATTAATGGATGGCTGCAAAGGTACAAGTGCACAAGCAATTTTTTAGTTACAAACACTATGCCAGCCATTGCCAGTATGTAGGCAGGTAAGTGTATGTATGTATGTATGTATGTATGTATGTATGTATGTGTATGTATATATATATATATATA
Source organism: Protopterus annectens (assembly GCF_019279795.1). Taxonomy (NCBI): domain Eukaryota; kingdom Metazoa; phylum Chordata; order Ceratodontiformes; family Protopteridae; genus Protopterus; species Protopterus annectens. Next base: position 1,190,877,688 of record NC_056743.1, on the reverse strand, counting down.
TATATATATATATATATATATATATATATATATATATATATATATATATATATATTACACACACACACACACACACACACACACACACACACACACACACACACACACACACACACACGTGCGTGTGTGTTTGTATCTGTTGGGGTACAGAATCTTTCAACTGCTCTTGATTTCGCAGAATGTCCCTGATTTTTGTTGCCTCATATTTTGGTCTTGTTTTTCATAAAATTTGTGGTTTTCTGGAATATTAGTGATGATTATAGTCACTAAATAATGGCAGAAATTTGAGTTTCAGATGCTGCATCTCTGTGGTGTAGTCAGTTAGCCCTTTTGGCTGTTAACAGTAAGGATGGTTGTTCAAGCTCACTGAGGGAGGATGCTTTTTTGTTTGAGCCTGACAGATAATGCAGAGGCCTCAGGCAATGACAATTTTTTTTTGAGTTGCCTTCCATAGTTACTTAACCAGCCTGAACTTTAGGGTACTCAGGAATCTTGGTCAGGCCTCCTCAATAGTCTCCTAGATCTCAAGTCTAGTAAAGTACAGTTTTGTACCTACCATAAATGTAGATGTTCGAGGATCCACATTGCTGCAGTCCTAACCATTGGGTAGTCCGCTGTCCAGTCGGCCCGAATACCAAAGTATATGGCTGACGTCGGTCAAGGCGCATTAGACTGATGTCAGGACGTCAGGGTACTAATGCGCATGACCGACGTCATATCCTCAGTCTTTTCTTGCCCCAGATGTCAGAAGACCCTAAAAAGACAAGGCCCAAACCAAAACACCAAAAAGCCCTGCATCAAACATATATACAATATATACAAATGTACAAGAATATATATATATATATATATATATATTAGCCCACACCACCACCCCTAAACACAGAGGGGAAGGAGGGAGGGTAAATTGGACTGCAGCAATGTGGATCCTCGAACATCTACATTTATGGTAGGTACAAAACTGTACTATGTTCTTCATTCCACATTGCTGCAGTCCTAACCATTGGGTAGAATCCCAAAGCAGAGGTAAGGGAGGCTGGCAAATCATAAGGAAGCAGGAGCTGTCAACATGCCTTGCAAAATAGCTGTGGCAAAACCAGCCCTAGATTTAGAATAGAGAGGAAGGTGGTAATGCTTAGAGAAAGTATGCACTGAACTCCAAGTAGCTGCCTCCAAAATATCCTTAGTTGCCACCCCTTAGAAATGCTGTTGAAGTGGCAGTAGCCCTAGTGGAATGAGGCCTAATCCCAGCTGGAATCTCCTTGCCATGATGGGAGTAACAAAATGAAATGCAAAACCCAATCCACTTAGAAATAGTTTGCTTAGACACAGGCTTGCCCTGAGAACTCAAAGCAAAAGAAACAAACAATTGCTGAGACTGCCTGAAATCCTTAGTCCTGCTTAAATAATAACGCAACTGCCTATGTACATCTAAAGTGTGCAAAATCTTTTCCCCCTTATTTTGGGGATCTGCATAGAAAGTAGGCAAATGAATAGTTTGGTTTAAAGCCACACTAGAAACCACCTTAGGCATAAAGGAAGGATTAGTACGTAATGATACCCTATCCTTATGGAAAATCAAAACGGGCTCTACTGCCATAAGGGCCTGCAACTCAGACACCCTTCTTGCAGAAGTAATAGCCAACAAGAAAGCAGTCTTCCATGACAAGTATTTCAAGTCAGCAGTAGCCGCAGGCTCAAAAGGTTGTAGAGTAAGTTTTTCCAACACAAAATTGAGATCCCAAGCAGGAGTAGGAGCTCTACGTGGGGGTCTTATATTCTTTGCCCCTCTAAGAAACTGCTTGAACAAAGGATGCGAAAACAATGGTGGGTCACAATCATAGTGAGCTGAAATTGCTGCAGCATGAATCTTAATGGAAGAGAAAGACAAACCTTTGTCCAGTAACTCAGTAAGATATTGAAGAGCCACACTCAAATTTGGCTCAGAAATCTCCAAATTGTTTGCTGCACTCCAAAATAAAAATCTCTTCCATTTTTCTGCGTACACTTTCCTTGTACTAGGTCTCCTGGCTTCCATAATCACATTTAAAACTTGTTGAGGAAGTTGAGACCTGCTGTCTTTCAAAACAGAATATGCCAGGCTGTTAGATGAAGAGAGTGAAGCTTGACATTGAGCAGGTGACCATCTCTCTGGGACAACAGGTGTGGAATCAAGGGTAAAGGCCATGGAGGCTTCTTTACCAGACTCCTCAATAATGGGTACCAGTGCTGCCGAGGCCAATCTGGAGCTATTAAAATCATCCTTGGCTTGTCTTGTTTGACCTTTAGAAGCACCTTTGGAAGAAGAGGCAGAGGTGGAAACGCATACACATGAAGATTTTTCCAACTGAAAGAAAGAGCATCCACTTTCCAAGCTGTGTGATGAAACCTCTTTGTGCAAAACTTTGGCAGCTGGTGGTTTAGTGGAGAAGCGAACAGATCTATGTCTGGAGTTCCCCAGGACACTGTCAACTTTTGAAATACATGAAGATCCAGTTTCCACTCGTGGGGATCCATGATTTGTCTGCTTAACACATCTGCTAAGGAGTTCTGTGCTCCCGGCAGAAACCTTGCCTGAAGAGTTAGTTGCAAGCTGAGCGCAGTCTCCCATAAAATCATTGCTTGCCTGCACAATGGGTAAGAATGTGTTCCCCTTGTTTGTTGATGTACCACATGACAGTTGTGTTGTCTGTTAGAATCAACACCTGCCCTGGAAGAAGTAACTCCTTGAAAGCCATTAATGCAAACTGGACTGCTAACATCTCCTTCATGTTGATATGTAGATGCTGTAGTCTGGCAGGCCACTTGTCTTGTATCCACTTTCCATTTAGATGAGCTCCCAAGCAATGTCTGAGGCATCTGTCGTTAGAATTTGACTCGCCTCTGGCCGGGTCACAGAGAGTCCCTTGTTTAGGTGACATTCCTGAGCCCACCACAAAAATTCCTTTTGAATGCAAGGTATTATTTGAATGACAGTGTCCAAATCCTGGCAGTGCTGTGTCCATACATTTTTGAGATACCATTGTAGCTTCCTCATATGCAGTTTGGCATTGGGAAGCACCAGAATACAAGATGCCATGAACCCTAAGGCTTGAAGGACTGTCCTTGCAGTCAGCCCGGACTGAAGAGATAGTTGATGGAAGTAACTGGAAAGATACTGTTGTTTGTCCGGGGTTAAAAAGGCCATCTGGGCTGCTGTATTCAGTCTCACACCCAGAAAGCACATGTCTTGAGAGGGTACTAGACTGGACTTTATTTCGTTCACAGAATACCCTAGGCATCTTAGCACTGCTATGACATATTCCAGATGCTGTAGAAGGTCTTCCTTTTCTTGAGCCAGAATCAGGCAGTCGTCCAAGTAAGGATAGATTTGAATTCCTTTTAACCTGAAGTAAGCTATCACTGGAGCCAGAACCTTTGTGAATACTCTGGGCGCAGTAGATAAGCCAAAGGGCAATGCAGAGAACTGATAATGAGAATTTCCAGCTCGAAAACGCAGATACTTCCTGCAACTTAGTCTTATAGGCACATGAAGGTAAGCTTCCTTGAGATCTAAAGTTACCATCCAATGATCTTTGCCCAGCAGAGGTAAAAGCTGTTGTAACGTCAACATCTTGAACTTGGGAATGTCCAGATAAGTGTTGAGGATAGATAAATCCAAAATTGGTCTCCACGTGTTCCCCTTCTTTGGTACTAGGAACAGGCGAGAATAAAATCCTAGGCCCCTTTCTGGTACAGGGACTGGCTGAATGGCCCCTATTTGAAGTAACAGAGAAATTTGCTTGTGAGCCTCTTTCCTTTGTGGAGGGGAACGTCTGGCATGCCTTTGAAAGGGGCAATGTATGGAAATAAAACCTGTAACCGTGGTGAATGATATCCAACACCCATCTGTCTTGAGTGATTAAATCCCAATTTTCTTTGAAAAGAGACAGTCTTCCTCCCAAAGGAGCTGCCAGACGAGAATCTACTGGCAGCTGAAAAGGCAGGTCATTGGGTCTGTTTACGAAAGGACTGACCCCTGCCCTCACCAGAAGTCTGAGCAGGTGAACCCCCTGTTCTAGGCCTAAAAGAACCTTGAGCTCTGCCCCTACCACGTCTAGACCTACCCCTAGACTGGGAATCATAAGCAGGATATGTCCAACCCTTAGTAGGCCAATTTCTACTAAACTTCGGTGGCTGCACCTGCAGAAAATCTTTAACAGTTTGCATAGACTTAGCTTTGTCCTCCATTTTCTTTAAAACTGCTTCCACAGGCGAACCAAATAACACATCAGACTGTAAAGGAGCATCCAAAATCCTAGTCTTAACATGCTCTTGTAAATTCTGATCCCTCAACCAGGCATGCCTGCGAAGAACAGAACTAGTGGCAGCCACCCTCAAGGAGGCCTGCACAGCATCAAAACCACATTGCAAAGAATGCTTACCCACTTGTTCAGACACATGAACTAAATCCAGCAACTCTTTACACTCTATACCTTCCGCCAAAGCATCCACCTTAAATTTCAATTGTGAAAGGAGATAATTTTGATACGTTAGCATGTGAAACTGACAATTCAACGCTCTCATGGCTAAAGTGGAAGAAGTATATACTTTCTTTCCCCACCTATCCAAAGCCCTAGCCTCTTTATCAGTGGGAACAGGATTTTTAACAACAGAGGCCTTAACACCTTTAGGCCCCTGAGAAACAGTTTCCGGGTCTGCCCTAGGACTCTTAAACAGATACTTATGAGCTTCAGGCACCCTATAGTACCTATCAGGTTTAACAGGGGCAGGAGGCAAAGAATCAGGGTTCAGGGATGCCTCTGCAAAAACATCTTCCACCACATTCAACACAGGAGGTATAGCTAAAGGCCTATGCTGGGGTAAAAATAAGAATTCCCTAAGCCTTTTCCTGGAATCAGAGTAATCTTGGCCTTCCCATTTAAAGTGCTCCCTCATGGAATGCAGAGTCTCTGAAAATGAGAAATCCTCAGGAGGAGAAGCTGTAGGAGTGGAATCATCCACATCAGAATCAGAATAAGGAGGATACTCCTGCAAGTCTTCCGCAGAAGACTCAGAAGCCTCTGAACACTGTTCAAAACTTCCAAACTCAGGTTCCACCCTAGGCCTCTTATCAGGAGGGGGCATAGAGCCTCTAATCATAGTAATTAAATCTTCTGCCATTTTAAGCATATGTTTCTTAGGCACAGAACCTGAAGTGCTAGGAGAAGCCCCCACTGAAGCTAAACTTGGCCTACCTCTCAAAGAAGTTTTGGAAACAGAAGGAGAGGCTCTAACTACCTTGGGAAGAGAGGGAAGAACAGTTACCTGAGAAGCCCCTCAGCCTGGCCTACCTCCTGAGAAGGCACATCCTGTAACAGTAAAGTCTCTGCCTGAGACTCCAAAGAAACTCCTGGCAAAACCTCTGGCTCCACTGAGCCTTCTAAAGAACCGACGTCCGGGACTGCCGGTTCATCAACCCTAGGCTTTGCTGTTTTGTCCTTGCGCTTTTGACGAA
>NC_056743.1:1190864691-1190867191 GCF_019279795.1 Protopterus annectens | reverse complement strand
ATAGAAGGATTTTCTAACCACCTTGGCAATATGATTATCAAAGGAGAGATTACTATGTACTTGGGTCCCCAGATCCCTTATTACATGTTCTGTATTTAGGGGACTACCACGTATGTGGTAGTTCGCGGGTACTTTGTTTTTTTCCAAAGGGGATGACTATTCACTTTTTGGCATTTAGCTTGAGGCCATGATTTTGACACCAGGTATCTGTGTCAGTGAGACCCTACTGGAGGATGTCTCTATCAGCTGGAGAGTCAATTATGGCCCCCAATTTGCAGTCGTCTGTGAACTTCATCAGCCATAGTCCTCCTGTGCTTGCCTGTACCTCTGAGAAGTATATACTCAGGAGGAGTGGTCCCAGGACTGAGCCCTGGGGGACGCCACTTGTAGCTGGTTTAGAGTCAGACCTAGAGCCTGCAACTCTCACTGTGTGGGTTCTGTCCGTGAGCCAATTGGCAACCCATCTCATGATGTAGGGGTTTATATGTTCAGGCTGGTGAGCTTGTCTATAATACCAGAATGCAGAATGGTGTCGAAAGCCTTTGTGGGGTCTAGGTAGGTTGTGTAGACCTCCTTTCCCTCATCTAAAACCTTGGTAACTGTCTCAAAGATGTCCACCAGGTTTAGGAGGTATGATCTGCCCTTAACAAAGCCAAACTGGGTATGGTCCAATATTTGAAGGTTCCCAGTGTCTCTGTTAGTGAATTCCATGATGATGCGCTCCATAGTCTTGCAGACCAGGCTAGTCAGGCTTATAGGGCGATAGTTCCTGGGGTCCATTGTGGCTCCATCTTTGTGGAGAGAGACAACTGTTGCTGTGTGCCACTCTATGGGTATGTAGCCTGTAGAGAGGCTGAGTTTGAACAGTGTGTTTAGGTGAGGGGTTAGTTAATTTTGGAGCTCATGTAAGACACAGCCTGGGACACCATCTGGTCCCATTGAAGCTGTATTTTTGGCTTTGGATAGGGCTGTTTTAACCTGTGTGTCTGTGATTGCCGGGGCACTACATTCTTCTGGTATTGTTATGGGCCCTTTAGGGGATGAGAGGGGGGTGAAGTTTGCACTAAACCTGTCTGCCAGAATGTTGGCAATATCAATCGGTTCAGTATATTTTGTGCCATTCTGCACTAACTCAGAGGAGATCTGAGAGTTTCCACTTAGGTTCTTGACATAGCTAAAGAAAGCTTTGTGGTTATCTTTGGAGTCCTTGGCAATTTTTCTTTTGAAGCTAGCCTTGGATGATTTTATGAGGAATCGTAGTTTCTTGCTGATACTAATCAGGGATGTCTTTCCTACTTGGGATTTTACTTTTTTCTGCACTAGTTTCCTCCTATTGTATAGCTTGTTTATGGCAGGGGTCCACCAGACTGGTTTCCTTTTCTTGGAGGAGTGAGTCTTGGTTTTGATTGGGATAGCACGATCCATGCATTCATGCAGGTGCTCATAGAGTGCCTCTGTAAGGGATTCAGCAGCTTGGTCAGCGTTGTCCTTTAGCATGGGGGCCGTGAACCTTTCCACCTCAGTCTTAAGTAATGTGAAGTTTGGTTTTGAAAAGTGTTTCATGGTGGTTTCCTTGATTGGGGGTGGGTTCGGAATGTGGATATCCAGAGTGATTAGTCTATGGTCTGCTCTAACCAGTGAGGGTTTGACCTCCACTGTAGAACACCGGTCGCCCATGTTGATGATGACCAGGTCCAATATGTTGTCACCTCTGGTGGGGGTGTTGACCAGTTGATCCAGGGCATTTGAGTTTATAAATTCTAGGAAGCGTTGGGCAAGGGAGTTAGTACTTGAGTAGTTCTCCCAGTAAATGTTTGGGTAATTGAAATCACCCAATATTAGGGTGTTTGGTAGGACCTTCATATTTTCCAGTGTCTCCAGAAATGCAAAATGGGGGTCCTGGGCCATGGTGGGTGATCTGTAGCAAGCTGCAATTTGAATTGCAGTTTTGCCCATTGTTAGTTGCACATGGATGATCTCTGAGGCATTGTGTTGTGCCACTAACCTGGAGGTGTGGGTATCCTTGATGAATATGGATACACCCCCACCTTTTGTCTTTCGGTTCAGGTTCTGTGGCCGAAAAGTATGGTATGAGTTATAGCCTGGTAGTGCTGGGGTGCTCTCTGGAGCCTTAAACTAGGTTTCTGTTACTGCATAGATATCAATTTCACCATACTGAGGAGTGCCTCGAGTGCATGCATTTTGAGGTTTAGACTTCTGGCGTTGAGTAGCATTACCCTCAGTTTTTGGTTACTATTTATGGTGGTGGGTTTGTCTTTTGAGCCTTGTCTAAAAGAGGCACTATGGGGGCGGCAAAAGCCTTGGCCAGTATTCAAAAGCCTAAGGGTGACAGGTGCAAGCCATCTCTTGCGAAGCAACGTGGGTTATCGAGCATGTCATCCCAGGTGGACAGATACTGGATCCCCTTTGAATGACACCAGAAACTTGACCAATTGTTGAAATTGATCATTTTTCTTTATACTGTGGCATCATTCTTGGT
>NC_056743.1:1190496516-1190539191 GCF_019279795.1 Protopterus annectens | reverse complement strand
GGGGGAAAAAATTTAGTGCAGAACAAGTGGGTAAGCATACCTTACAATGTGGTTTTGATGCTCTAGAGGCCTCGTAGAGCTGCTGTTACAGGATCAGTCATACGTAGGCATGCCTGGCTCAAGGAACAAGCCTTGCCTGATCATGTCAAAGCTAAGTTACTAGATGCCCCTCTTCAAAAGGATGTATTATTTGGTGCTAATGCTGAGGAGGTATTAAGGAAAATGGAGGAAAGGGCTAAATCAATGCAAACTGTGAAAGATTTTCTACAGGTACAACCTCCACGTTTCAGTAGAAATTGGCCTTCCAAAAATTGGTCCTTTCCAGCCACGGACAGACCCCAAAGAGGTAGATACAGGTGCCCGAGGGGCAGAGGACAATCCCAAGGATTGTTTAGAGGCAGACAATGGCAAGCTCCTGCACAAAGAGGTGGTGAGGATAACTCGCAATCATTCAGAAAGCAAGCCCAATGACTTTCCCCTTTGCATGCCAAGCAAGACTCAAATGGCAGCACCCTTAGGAGGAAAGCTGGCATTATTTTAAAAAAATTGGCATATTGTCACAAAAGACAAATGGATCCTGGACATTATAAACAGAGGCTACAGATTCCATTTTCACACCCTTCCAAAAATGAGAGGCACGCCAAACCTGCCACACAATCAAGGGGCAGAGGCACAAAGGCAAATTACAGATCTCATAGACATGAAAGCTATTCAAGAGGTACCTTGCGCATCTAACAAGGTCAAGGTTTTTATTCCAGGCTATTCCTGGTACCAAGGAAGGGAAAAGATTGGAGATCTATTTTGGACCTATCCGTCCTAAACACATTTCTACTCGTACCAAAATTCAAGATGCTCACTCTACAGCAACTTCTTCCCATGCTGGGCAAGGAGTCTTGGCTGGTAACATTGGACCTCAAGGAGGCATACCTGCATGTCCCAATCAGACAAAATTGCAGAAGATACCTCAGATTTCTTGCAGGTTCAACCCATTATCAATTCTCTGCATTGCCCTTTGGCTTATCTACTGCGCCCAGAGTATTCACGAAATGCCTGGCATCAGTAATTGCCTACTGCAGACTTCAAGGGATACAGATATACCCCTATTTGGACGACTGCCTGATCCAAGCGGACAGCAAGCACATTCTTCTGAAACATCTGGCTTATGTAATAATGTTGTTGAACCTCTGGGATACACAGTCAACAAAAAGAAATCAAGGCTAATACCCTCTCGAAGATAATTTTCCTGGGTGCCAACTTGGACACAAACACCCAGATGGCCTACCTCACGCCAGAGAAGCAGGGGCAACTAACTCAATACCTCAGCACTAGCAGATTGCACCAGGCTGACTGCAAGGAAAATCCTGCAGGCTCTGGGATTCATGGCATCTTGCATTTTACTAATCCCATGTGCAAAGCTGCATATGAGGAAACTTCAGTGGTACGTGAAAAACATATGGTCTCAACACAGCCACAGTTTGGAAACAATAATACCACTAATTCCATGTCTACAAAAGGAATTTCTGTGGTGGGCTCAAGCATGCCAAAGAAACACAAGTCTTCCATTCAGCAAGCCTCAAGCAAATCAAGTCATCACAACAGATGCCTCGGACTACGCATGGGGCGACATGACAGATCGGTGCATTCAGGGCAAATGGTCCCAAAAAGAAAAGCACCTTCACATCAATCAAAAGGAAATGCTAGCAGTAATAAAGGCTATTACAGCTTTCAAAGAACTTCTGCAACCAGGTCAACTATTGATAAGAACTGACAACACCACAGTTATGTGGTACATAAACAAACAAGGAGGAACACATTCATACCCCTATACAGACTGGCCATGTCACTTTGGAACATGGCCATGGACTTACAAATCGAACTACAAGCACAGTACTTGCCAGGCAAGGAAAACACGCTGGCAGACAACCTAAGCAGAAATATGACAGATCCACACGAATGGAAGTTACATCCAAAAGTTTTACAGAAATAATCCAAGCATGGGAAGGCCAGACATAGATCTCTTTGCCTCCCACAAAAATCACCAATTGACAAAATTCTGCTCAAGGATTTTCCATTCAAAGGCCTGGAGAGTGGACGCTCTCTCTTTCAGTTGGACATCAATGACAGTTTATGCCTTCCCACCTCTTCCTCTGCTGCCCAAAGTTCTATTGAAAACCAGAGCAGACAGACCAACGATGATTCTCATTGCTCCGGACTGGCCAAGACAACACTGGTACCCACTCCTGAGGAGCCTGACGCATTCCCCACCATGGACCCTGCCTCTAATGCCTCTTCGTCTGACTCAGCACAGTTTCAAAACTCTTCACAGCCAGCTAAAAACACTCAATCTAGCCGCATGGAAGATTCCTTAGCATCACAACAGACCCTACTCTCCAAGGAGGTGCAGGATGTCATTCTGGAGGCCAGAAGGCCATCAACTAGAAAAGCTTACTCCGCAAAATGGAAACAGTTTTGTGTCTGGAATGAGGAAAAGGGCCAGGATCCTGGAAAACTGAATTTACCTCAAATACTACAGTATCTAGCTGAGCTGCTAAGCAGTGGACTTTCATTCTCCTCCATCAAAATCTATGCCTCAGCCATTTCTGCAGAATACAACACTGATCCACCCTTATTCTCTCACCCTCTCTTAAGGCAGTTCCTCAGAGGGGCTAAGAATCTAAGACCCCCAAGGAAACAACCAATACCTGCTTGGGATCTCAATTTCATTCTGGAAAAACTGACCCTGCCTCCCTTTGAGCCAGCTGCCTCATCAGATTTACAATATTTGTCCTGGAAAACAGCTTTCCTTCTAGCTATTACCTCAGCTCGTAGAGTTTCAGAACTACAAGCTCTCATGGCTGTGCAGCCTTTTATCATCTTCCATCAGGACAGAGTTGTCTTATGAACAAATCCGTCCTTTATGCCTAAAGTGGTATCCAGGGTAGCTTTGAATCAGGCCATACACTTACCTACCTTTTATCCTAATCCTCAAAACAAAGGGGAGATATTACTACATTCCTTGGACATCCACAGACAGCTCCGTTATTATCTGGACAGAACAAAGCCTTTCAGAAAATCAGAACAGCTCTTTGTGTCCTATGCTGTAGGAGCTCAAGGAAAGCCAATTTCGAAACAGACAATCTCAAAATGGATAGCCCACTGCATACGCTTTTGCTATTCTTTTCATGGCAAAACTGTACCTACAGGCATCAGATCTCACTCCACAAGGGCCACAGCTACCTCTGCAGCTTTCCTAAGAGGAGTCCCTACCAAAGATATATTGGAAGCAGCCACTTGGAGTTCTGTGCATACCTTCTGCAAGCACTATCACCTACCATTATACTCCAAAACTAGAGCAGGCTTTACCACTGCAGTCTTGCAGGGCATCCTGGCTCCTCCTAGTTCCTCCTAGTGCCTACCACCCCTTTCTTAGCTTTGGGATTCTACCCATCTGTTATGACTGCAGCTGTATGCACGATGAACATAGTACAGTTTTGTACCTACCATAAATGTAGATGTTCGAGTGCTAATACAGCTGCAGTCCAGGTTTCCCTCCCTTCTTCCCCTCTTGGGACAGGCCTATTGGCTAACACCTCCTCATACAACCTGACTGGGGTATTCTTTTATTGTGTATTTGCTTGCAACTACTGTATTTTGATTATATTGCATTGCTTTATTACACAAATTTATGTATTGCCTTCCTTCTGGGGGCATCTGACATCTGGGGCAAGAAAAACTGAAGAAAATGGCGTCGGCTGGATGTTCATCATGCATACAGCTGCAGTCATAACAGATGGGTTCTCCTGCCGTCAGGCGGGTCCTCGGTCGGCCGAATTCCAAAGTCTAGGTCCGGCGTCGGTTGTCGTCGCTTCTTCCCTGACGTCAATGCGACAGGGGTATAAAGGAACCAGCCGACGCCATTTTCTTCAGTCCTTCTTGCCGCGTGGTGCCTGAAGCAGAAGCAGTTCGCAAGTGCCGGTCGGCCAGCTCCTGAAATTACGAAAATTTGGAAACCGAAGTCTTCTTGAAAGCTAAGTACCCCGTTGGGGAAACTTTTCTTGCCTCAGACAGATGTCAGACAAAGTTAATAATTGTATTTCATGTGGGAAGCAAATACCGCATAAGGATTTCCATTCCCTCTGTATACCTTGTTTAGGCCCAGACCACGACGTCTCGGTCTGTCGCTTTTGTGCTACATTCAACAAACGCACCATTAAGCGTCTGGCGGAGTTCGCCCAGCATTATTCTGGGAAAACATTTAACTATATTATGTCGTCGGATACTCCGACTCCAGTTTTGTCTAAAAAACGCAAAGATAAGGACCGACACACGAGGTCCGCGGCCTCTGCCGACTACACGTGGTCCGGTTCTCAGCGAGGCACCTACGCAGCCCCTGACTACCGACGACACTTCATTGGCGGTGTCTCCTGTGCCCAAGGTCGCAGGCTCCTTGGCCCACACCCTGACTACAGATACCGAAGCCACTCCTGGCGTTGAACCTCAAAATGTGGACAGGTCTGCCTCCACTCAAGGTGTCTTCAGACCTTCCTCTTCTTTTTCCATTAAGGCTTTCACTAAGTCTAAAGCAGCCATGCATTCTAAGAGACAAGCTACACAGGGCCCATCTCCAGGCCCCATGCCTAAAAACATGTCTGAGGATTTAATTACTCTTATCAGGGGTTCTCAACCCCCACGGACAAAGGCCCAGAGTGGAGGAAGAATCCCTCCTCTGATCTGGGCTCCATTATTTCAGAGCACTCTGATCAGGAACATTCTTACTCCCCTTTTGAAGACTCTGATGCAGAGGAGTCCATTCCTTCTGTATCCCCCCCCAGAGGATTATTCATTTGGGGAAACTTTGCTTACCTTAAGGGAACACTTCCACTGGGAAGGCCAAGATTATTCAGATTCCAAGAAAAGGCTTAGGGAATTTCTCTTGCTACCTCAGCACAGGCCTCTGGCTATACCTCCTGTCTTGGACATCCTAGATGATGTTTACTCGGAGGCCTGCCTTAACCCGATTCTCTGCATCCAGCCCCAGTCAAGCCTGACAGGTACTACAGGGTTCCTGACTCACCAATTTCTATACAAAAGCCATGCTGCTGACCCAGAAACCATCTCACAGGGCCCCAAGGGAATTAAGGCCTCCACTGCTAAAAATCCATTACCTTCGAGAGATTCCAGATCCTTAGAAATGTGGGGAAAAAGGTATATACCTCGCTACCTTAACCATGAGGGCCTTAAACTGTCAGTTCCATATGCTAAAATACCAACAGTTTTTGTTATCACAATTGAAAAGTAAAATGTCGCAACCTGAACAACCAGACTTGAAGGAGTTGCAGGATTTGATGCATAGTGCAGAACAAGTGGGTAAGCATACCTTACAATGTGGTTTTGATGCTCTAGAGGCCTCGTGTAGAGCTGCTGTTACTGGATCAGTCATACGTAGACATGTCTGGCTCAAGGAACAAACCTTGCCTGATCATGTCAAAGCTAAATTACTAGATGCCCCTCTTCAAAGGATGTATTATTTGGTGCTAATGCTGAGGAGGTATTAAGGAAAATGGAGGAAAAGGCTAAATCAATGCAAACTGTGAAAGATTTTCTACAGGTACAACCCCCACGTTTCAGTAGAAATTGGCCTTCCAAAAATTGGTCCTTTCCAGCCACGGACAGACCCCAAAGAGGTAGATACAGGCGCCCGAGGGGCAGAGGACAATCCCAAGGATCGTTTAGAGGCCGACAGTGGCAAGCTTCTACACAAAGAGGTGGTGAGGATAACTCGCAATCATTCAGAAAGCAAGCCCAATGACTTTCCCCTTTGCATGCCAAGCAAGACTCAAATGGCAGCACCCTTAGGTGGAAAACTGGCATTATTTTCAAATAATTGGCATATTGTCACAAGACAAATGGATCCTGGACATTATAAACAGAGGCTACAGATTCTATTTTCACACCCTTCCAAAAATGAGAGGCATGCCAAACCTGCCACACAGTCAAAGGGCAGAGGCACAAAGGCAAATTACAGATCTTATAGAAATGAAAGCTATTCAAGAGGTACCTATGCACGAACAAGGTCGAGGTTTTTATTCCAGACTATTCCTGGTACCAAGGAAGGGAAAAGATTGGAGACCTATTCTGGACCTATCCATCCTAAACACATTTCTACTTGTACCAAAATTCAAGATGCTCACTCTACAGCAGCTTCTTCCCATGTTGGGCAAGGAGTCTTGGCTGGTAACATTGGACCTCAAGGAGGCATACCTGCATGTCCCAATCAGACAAAATTGCAGAAGATACCTCAGATTTCTTGCAGGTTCAACCCATTATCAATTCTCTGCATTGCCCTTTGGCTTATCTACTGCCCAGAGTATTCACGAAATGCCTGGCATCAGTAATTGCCTACTGCAGACTTCAAGGGATACAGATATACCCCTATTTGGACGACTGCCTGATCCAAGCGGACAGCAAGCACATTCTTCTGAAACATCTGGCTTATGTAATAATGTTGTTGAACTCTCTGGGATACACAGTCAACAAAAAGAAATCAAGGCTAATACCCTCTCGGAAGATAATTTTCCTGGGTGCCAACTTGGACACAAACACCCAGATGGCCTACCTCACGCCAGAGAAGCAGGGGCAACTAACTCAATACCTCAGCACTAGCAGATTGCACCAGGCTGACTGCAAGGAAAATCCTGCAGGCTCTGGGATTCATGGCATCTTGCATTTTACTAATCCCATGTGCAAAGCTGCATATGAGGAAACTTCAGTGGTACGTGAAAAACATATGGTCTCAACACAGCCACAGTTTGGAAACAATAATACCACTAATTCCATGTCTACAAAAGGAATTTCTGTGGTGGGCTCAAGCATGCCAAAGAAACACAAGTCTTCCATTCAGCAAGCCTCAAGCAAATCAAGTCATCACAACAGATGCCTCGGACTACGCATGGGGGGCGCACATGACAGATCGGTGCATTCAGGGCAAATGGTCCCAAAAAGAAAAGCACCTTCACATCAATCAAAAGGAAATGCTAGCAGTAATAAAGGCTATTACAGCTTTCAAAGAACTTCTGCAACCAGGTCAACTATTGATAAGAACTGACAACACCACAGTTATGTGGTACATAAACAAACAAGGAGGAACACATTCATACCCCCTATGCAGACTGGCCATGTCACTTTGGAACATGGCCATGGACTTACAAATCGAACTACAAGCACAGTACTTGCCAGGCAAGGAAAACACGCTGGCAGACAACCTAAGCAGAAATATGACAGATCCACACGAATGGAAGTTACATCCAAAAGTTTTTACAGAAATAATCCAAGCATGGGGAAGGCCAGACATAGATCTCTTTGCCTCCCACAAAAATCACCAATTGACAAAATTCTGCTCAAGGATTTTCCATTCAAAGGCCTGGAGAGGGCGCTCTCTCTTTCAGTTGGACATCAATGACAGTTTATGCCTTCCCACCTCTTCCTCTGCTGCCCAAAGTTCTATTGAAAACCAGAGCAGACAGACCAACGATGATTCTCATTGCTCCGGACTGGCCAAGACAACACTGGTACCCACTCCTGAGGAGCCTGACGCATTCCCCACCATGGACCCTGCCTCTAATGCCTCTTCGTCTGACTCAGCACAGTTTCAAAACTCTTCACAGCCAGCTAAAAACACTCAATCTAGCCGCATGGAAGATTCCTTAGCATCACAACAGACCCTACTCTCCAAGGAGGTGCAGGATGTCATTCTGGAGGCCAGAAGGCCATCAACTAGAAAAGCTTACTCCGCAAAATGGAAACAGTTTTGTGTCTGGAATGAGGAAAAGGGCCAGGATCCTGGAAAACTGAATTTACCTCAAATACTACAGTATCTAGCTGAGCTGCTAAGCAGTGGACTTTCATTCTCCTCCATCAAAATCTATGCCTCAGCCATTTCTGCAGAATACAACACTGATCCACCCTTATTCTCTCACCCTCTCTTAAGGCAGTTCCTCAGAGGGGCTAAGAATCTAAGACCCCCAAGGAAACAACCAATACCTGCTTGGGATCTCAATTTCATTCTGGAAAAACTGACCCTGCCTCCCTTTGAGCCAGCTGCCTCATCAGATTTACAATATTTGTCCTGGAAAACAGCTTTCCTTCTAGCTATTACCTCAGCTCGTAGAGTTTCAGAACTACAAGCTCTCATGGCTGTGCAGCCTTTTATCATCTTCCATCAGGACAGAGTTGTCTTATGAACAAATCCGTCCTTTATGCCTAAAGTGGTATCCAGGGTAGCTTTGAATCAGGCCATACACTTACCTACCTTTTATCCTAATCCTCAAAACAAAGGGGAGATATTACTACATTCCTTGGACATCCACAGACAGCTCCGTTATTATCTGGACAGAACAAAGCCTTTCAGAAAATCAGAACAGCTCTTTGTGTCCTATGCTGTAGGAGCTCAAGGAAAGCCAATTTCGAAACAGACAATCTCAAAATGGATAGCCCACTGCATACGCTTTTGCTATTCTTTTCATGGCAAAACTGTACCTACAGGCATCAGATCTCACTCCACAAGGGCCACAGCTACCTCTGCAGCTTTCCTAAGAGGAGTCCCTACCAAAGATATATTGGAAGCAGCCACTTGGAGTTCTGTGCATACCTTCTGCAAGCACTATCACCTACCATTATACTCCAAAACTAGAGCAGGCTTTACCACTGCAGTCTTGCAGGGCATCCTGGCTCCTCCTAGTTCCTCCTAGTGCCTACCACCCCTTTCTTAGCTTTGGGATTCTACCCATCTGTTATGACTGCAGCTGTATGCACGATGAACATAGTACAGTTTTGTACCTACCATAAATCTAGATGTTCGAAAGTGCTAATACAGCTGCAGTCCAGGTTTCCTCCTTCTTCCCCTCTTGGGACAGGCCTATTGGCTAACACCTCCTCATACAACCTGACTGGGGTATTCTTTATTGTGTATTTGCTTGCAACTACTGTATTTTGATTATATTGCATTGCTTTATTACACAAATTTATGTATTGCCTTCCTTCTGGGGGCATCTGACATCTGGGGCAAGAAAAACTGAAGAAAATGGCGTCGGCTGGATGTTCATCATGCATACAGCTGCAGTCATAACAGATGGGTTCTCCTGCCGTCAGGCGGGTCCTCGGTCGGCCGAATTCCAAAGTCTAGGTCCGGCGTCGGTTGTCGTCGCTTCTTCCCTGACGTCAATGCGACAGGGGTATAAAGGAACCAGCCGACGCCATTTTCTTCAGTCCTTCTTGCCGCGTGGTGCCTGAAGCAGAAGCAGTTCGCAAGTGCCGGTCGGCCAGCTCCTGAAATTACGAAAATTTGGAAACCGAAGTCTTCTTGAAAGCTAAGTACCCCGTTGGGGAAACTTTTCTTGCCTCAGACAGATGTCAGACAAAGTTAATAATTGTATTTCATGTGGGAAGCAAATACCGCATAAGGATTTCCATTCCCTCTGTATTCCTTGTTTAGGCCCAGACCACGACGTCTCGGTCTGTCGCTTTTGTGCTACATTCAACAAACGCACCATTAAGCGTCTGGCGAGTTCCCAGCATTATTCTGGGAAAACATTTAACTATATTATGTCGTCGGATACTCCGACTCCAGTTTTGTCTAAAAAGCGCAAAGATAAGGACCGACACAAGAGGTCTGCGGCCTCTACCGACTACACGTGGTTCGGTTCTCAGCAAGGCGCCTACGCAGCTCCTGACTACCGATGACACTTCATTGGCGGTGTCTCCTGTGCCCGAGGTCGCAGGCTCCTCGGCCCACACCCCGACTACAGATACCGAAGCCACTCCTGGCGTTGAACCTCAAAATGTGGACAGGTCTGCCTCCACTCAAGGTGTCTTCAGACCTTCCTCTTCTTTTTCCATTAAGGCTTTCACTAAGTCTAAAGCAGCCATGCATTCTAAGAGACAAGCTACACAGGGCCCATCTCCAGGCCCCATGCCTAAAAACATGTCTGAGGATTTAATTACTCTTATCAGGGGTTCTCAACCCCCACCGGACAAAAGGCCCAGAGTGGAGGAAGAATCCCCCTCCTCTGATCTGGGCTCCATTATTTCAGAGCACTCTGATCAGGAACATTCTTACTCCCCTTTTGAAGACTCTGATGCAGAGGAGTCCATTCCTTCTGTATCCCCCCCCAGAGGATTATTCATTTGGGGAAACTTTGCTTACCTTAAGGGAACACTTCCACTGGGAAGGCCAAGATTATTCAGATTCCAAGAAAAGGCTTAGGGAATTTCTCTTGCTACCTCAGCACAGGCCTCTGGCTATACCTCCTGTCTTGGACATCCTAGATGATGTTTACTCGGAGGCCTGCCTTAACCCGGATTCTCTGCATCCAGCCCCAGTCAAGCCTGACAGGTACTACAGGGTTCCTGACTCGCACCAATTTCTATACAAAAGCCATGCTGCTGACCCAGAAACCATCTCACAGGGCCCCAAGGGAATTAAGGCCTCCACTGCTAAAAATCCATTACCTTCCGAGAGAGATTCCAGATCCTTAGAAATGTGGGGAAAAAAGGTATATACCTCGGCTACCTTAACCATGAGGGCCTTAAACTGTCAGTTCCATATGCTAAAATACCAACAGTTTTTGTTATCACAATTGAAAAGTAAAATGTCGCAACCTGAACAACCAGACTTGAAGGAGTTGCAGGATTTGATGCATAGTGCAGAACAAGTGGGTAAGCATACCTTACAATGTGGTTTTGATGCTCTAGAGGCCTCGTGTAGAGCTGCTGTTACTGGATCAGTCATACGTAGACATGTCTGGCTCAAGGAACAAACCTTGCCTGATCATGTCAAAGCTAAATTACTAGATGCCCCTCTTCAAAAGGATGTATTATTTGGTGCTAATGCTGAGGAGGTATTAAGGAAAATGGAGGAAAAGGCTAAATCAATGCAAACTGTGAAAGATTTTCTACAGGTACAACCCCACGTTTCAGTAGAAATTGGCCTTCCAAATTGGTCCTTTCCAGCCACGGACAGACCCCAAAGAGGTAGATACAGGCGCCCGAGGGGCAGAGGACAATCCCAAGGATCGTTTAGAGGCCGACAGTGGCAAGCTTCTACACAAAGAGGTGGTGAGGATAACTCGCAATCATTCAGAAAGCAAGCCCAATGACTTTCCCCTTTGCATGCCAAGCAAGACTCAAATGGCAGCACCCTTAGGTGGAAAACTGGCATTATTTTCAAAAAATTGGCATATTGTCACAAGACAAATGGATCCTGGACATTATAAACAGAGGCTACAGATTCTATTTTCACACCCTTCCAAAAATGAGAGGCATGCCAAACCTGCCACACAGTCAAAGGGCAGAGGCACAAAGGCAAATTACAGATCTTATAGAAATGAAAGCTATTCAAGAGGTACCTATGCACGAACAAGGTCGAGGTTTTTATTCCAGACTATTCCTGGTACCAAGGAAGGGAAAAGATTGGAGACCTATTCTGGACCTATCCATCCTAAACACATTTCTACTTGTACCAAAATTCAAGATGCTCACTCTACAGCAGCTTCTTCCCATGTTGGGCAAGGAGTCTTGGCTGGTAACATTGGACCTCAAGGAGGCATACCTGCATGTCCCAATCAGACAAAATTGCAGAAGATACCTCAGATTTCTTGCAGGTTCAACTCATTATCAATTCTCTGCATTGCCCTTTGGCTTATCTACTGCGCCCAGAGTATTCACGAAATGCCTGGCATCAGTAATTGCCTACTGCAGACTTCAAGGGATACAAATATACTCTTATCTGGACGACTGCCTGATCCAAGCGGACAGCAAGCACATTCTTCTGAAACATTTGGCTTATGTAATAATGTTGTTGAACTCTCTGGGATACACAGTCAACATAAAGAAATCAAGGCTAATACCCTCTCGAAAGATAATTTTCCTGGGTGCCAGTTTGGACACACACACCCAGATGGCCTACCTCATGCCAGAGAAGCAGGGGCAACTAACTCAATACTTCAGAACACTAGCAAATTGCACCAGGCTGACTGCAAGGAAAATCCTGCAGGCTCAGGGATTCATGGCATCTTGCATCTTACTAATCCCATGTGCAAAGCTGCATATGAGAAAACTTCAATGGTACCTGAAAAACCTATGGTCTCAACACAGCCACAGTTTGGAAACAATAATACCACTTATTCCATGTCTACAAAAGGAATTTCTGTGGTGGGCTCAAGCATGCCAAACAAACACAAGTCTTCCATTCAGCAAGCCTCAAACAAATCAAGTCATCACAACAGACGCATCGGACTACGCCTGGGGGGGGGGGCGCACATGGCAGATCGGTGCATTCAGGGCAAATGGTCCCAAAAAGAAAAGCACCTTCACATCAATCAAAAGGAAATGCTAGCAGTAATAAATGCTATTACAGCTTTCAAAGAACTTCTGCAACCAGGTCAACTATTGATAAGAACGGACAACACCACAGTTATGTGGTACATAAACAAACAGGGAGGAACACATTCATACCCCCTATGCAGACTGGCCATGTCCCTTTGGAACATGGCCATGGACTTACAAATCGAACAACAAGCACAGTACTTGCCAGGCAAGGAAAACACGCTGGCAGACAACCTAAGCAGAAATATGACAGACCCACATGAATGGAAGTTGCATCCAAAAGTTTTTACAGAAATAATACAAGCATGGGGAAGTCCAGACATAGATCTCTTTGCCTCCCACAAAAATCACCAATTGACAAAATTCTGCTCAAGGATTTCCCATCCAAAGGCCTTGAGAGTGGACGCTCTCTCTTTCAGTTGGACATCAATGACAGTTCATGCCTTACCACCTCTTCCTCTGCTGCCCAAAGTTCTATTGAAAACCAGAGCAGACAGACCAAAGATGATTCTCATTGCTCCAAATTGGCCAAGACAACACTGGTACCCACTCCTGAGGAGCCTGACGCATTCCCCACCATGGACCCTGCCTCTAATGCCTCTTCTCCTGACTCAGCACAGCTTCAAAACTCTTCACAGCCAGCTAAAAACACCCAATCTAGCCGCATGGAAGATTCCTTAGCATCACAACAGACCCTACTCTCCAAGGAGGTGCAGGATGTCATTTTGGAGGCTAGAAGGCCGTCAACTAGAAAAGCTTACTCCGCAAAATGGAAACTTTTGTGTCTGGAATGAGAAAAAGGGTCAGGATCCTGGAAAACTAAATTTACCTCAAATACTACAGTATCTAGCTGAGCTGCTAAGCAGTGGACTTTCATTCTCCTCCATCAAAATCCATGCCTCAGCCATTTCTGCAGAATGCAACACTGATCCACCCTTATTCTCTCACCCCCTCTTAAGACAGTTCCTCAGAGGGGCTAAGAATCTAAGACACCCAAGGAAACAACCAATACCTGCTTGGGATCTCAATTTAATTCTGGAAAAACTGACCTTGCCTCCCTTTGAGCCAGCTGCCTCATCAGATTTGCAATATTTATCCTGGAAAACAGCTTTCCTTCTGGCTATTACCTCAGCTCGTAGAGTTTCAGAACTACAAGCTCTCATGGCTGTGCAGCCTTTTATCATCTTCCATCAGGACAGAGTTTCCTTAAGAACCAACCCGTCCTTTTTGCCTAAAGTGGTGTCCAGGGTTGCTTTGAATCAGGCCATACACTTACCTACCTTTTATTCTAATCCTCAAAACAAAGAGGAGAGATTACTACATTCCTTGGACATCCACAGACAACTGCGTTATTTGGACA
This sequence comes from Protopterus annectens, assembly GCF_019279795.1. NCBI lineage: Eukaryota > Metazoa > Chordata > Ceratodontiformes > Protopteridae > Protopterus > Protopterus annectens. The sequence goes on along the minus strand of NC_056743.1, from coordinate 1,190,525,450 downwards.
GAACAAAGCCTTTCAGAAAATCAGAACAGCTCTTTGTGTCCTATGTTGTAGGAGCTCAAGGAAAGCCAATTTCCAAACAGACAATCTCAAAATGGATAGCCCACTGCATACGCTTTTGCTATTATTTTCATGGCAAAACTGTACCTACAGGCATCAGATGTCACTCCACAAGGGCCACAGCTACCTCCGCAGCTTTCCTCAGAGGAGTTCCTACCAAAGATATTTTGGAAGCAGCCACTTGGATTTCTGTGCATACCTTCTCCAAGCACTACCACCTACCATTATACTCCAAAACTAGAGCAGGCTTTGCCACTGCAGTTTTGCAGGGCATCCTGGCTCCTCCTAGTTCCACCTAGTGCCTACCACCCCTTTCTTAGCTTTGGGATTCTACCCATCTGTTATGACTGCAGCTGTATGCACGATGAACATAGTACAGTTTTGTACCTACCATAAATGTAGATGTTCGAGTGCTAATACAGCTGCAGTCCAGGTTTCCCTCCCTCCTTCCCCTCTTGGGACAGGCCTATGGGCTAACACCTTCTCATACAACTTGATTGGGGTATTTATTTATGGTATATTTGCTTGCAACTACTTTATTTTGATTATATTGCATTGCTTTATTACACAAATTTATGTATTGCCTTCCTTTTGGAGGCACCTGACATCTGGGTCAAGAAAAACTGAAGAAAATGGCGTCGGCTGGATGTTCATCGTGCATACAGCTGCAGTAATCACATATGGGTTCTCTGCCATCAGGCGGTCCCTCGGTCGGCCGAATTCCAAAGTCTAGGTCCGGCGTCTGTTGTTGTCCCTTCTTTCCTGACGTCAGTGAGACAGGGGTATATAAGACACGGCCAACGCCATATTCTTCAGTCTTTTTTGCCGTGCGGTGCCCGAAGCAGAAGCAGTTCACAAGTGCCGGTCGGCCAGCTCCTGAATTTACAAAAAATTGGAAAACGAAGTCTTCTTTAAAGCTAAGTACCTCGTTGGGGAAACTTTTCTTGCCACAGACCGATGTCAAAGTTAACAATTGTATTTCTTGTGGGAAGCAAATTCCGCATAAGGATTTCCATTCCCTCTGCATACCTTGTTTAGGCCCAGACCACGACGTCTCGGGCTGTCGCTTTTGCGCGACTTTCAATAAACGCACTATTAAGCGTCAGGCGGAGTTCGCCCAACATTATTTTGGTAAAGCCTTTGATTATAAAATGTCATCGGAGACTCCGACTACCGTTTTGTCCAGAAAACGCAAGGACAAGGACCGACACCACGCCAAAACCGGCTGCACGTGGTCCGGTTCTCAGTGAGATGCCTATGCAGTCCCTAACTACCGACGACACTTCCTTGGCGGTGTCTTCTGTACCTGAGACCACAGGTACCTCGGCCCTTACTCAGACTATAAACACCGTAGCCACTGTGAGTGTTGAGCCTCCTAATGTGGACAGGTCCACTTCCACCCAGGGTGTCTTTAGGCCCTCATCTTCCTTTTCCATTAAGGTCTTTACTAAGTCCAAATCAGCCATGCATCCCAAGAGGCCTGTTGCTCAGGGCCCATCCCCAGGCCCCATGCCTAAAAAGCAGATGCCTAAAATGGCTGAGGATTTAATTACTCATCAGGGGTTCCCAACCCCCACCAGACAAGAGACCCAGAGTGGAGGAAGATTCTCCCTCTTCTGAACAGGGCTCCATTTTCCCAGAACATTCCGATGTAGAGGAACACTCGTACTCTCCTTATGAAGATTCCGATGCAGAACAGTCCATTCCTTCTGTATCTCCCCCAGAGGATTTTTCTTTTGGGGAAACCTTGCACACCTTGAGGGAACTTTTCCATTGAGAAGGCCAAGACTTTTCTGATTCCAAGAAAAGGCTTAGGGAATTTCTTTTGTTACCTCAACACAGACCTCTGGCTATACCTCCTGTCTTGGACATACTTGATTATGTTTACTCAGAGGCTTGTCTTAATCCGGATTCCCTGCCTCCTGCCCCAGTCAAACCTGATAGGTACTACAGAGTTCCCAACTCTCACCAATTTCTTTTCAAAAGCCATAATGCTGACCCTGAAACCATTTCTCAAGGCCCCAAGGGAATGAAGGCCTCTACAGCCAAGAATCCACTACCTTCCGAAAGAGAATCTAGATCCTTAGAAAGGTGGGGAAAAAAGGTATACACCTCGGCCACCCTAGCCATGAGGGCCTTAAATTGTCAGTTCCATATGCTTAAATATCAGCAGTTTCTGTTATCACAATTAAGAAATAAAATATGTCAACCTGAACAACCAGATTTGAAGGAATTGCAGGATATGATGCATAGTGCAGAACAAGTGGGTCAACACACCTTACAATGTGGCTATGATGCCTTAGAGGCCTCAAGTAGAGCTGCTGTTACAGGATCAGTCATTCGTAGACATGCCTGGCTTAGGGAACAAAGCTTGCCTGATCATGTTAAAGCTAAACTACTAGATGCTCCTTTACAAAAGGATGTACTATTTGGTACTAATGCTGAAGGAGATACTACGGAAAATGGAAGAAAAATCTAAATCTATGCAAACTGTCAAGGCTTTTCTACAGGTACAACCACCCCGTTGTAGTAGAAATTGGCCTTCTAAAAACTGGTCCTTTCCAGCCACGGACAAGCCCCAAAGAGGTAGATACAGGCACTCAAGGGGCAGAGGACAATCTCAAGGATCATATAGAGGCAGACAATGGCAAACTCCAGCACCAAGAGGTGGCGAAGACAGTACACAACAATACAGAAAACAAACCCAATGACTTCCTCCTTTTCATGCCAAGCAAGTCTCAGCTGGCAGCTCCCTTGGGAGGAAAGCTGGCATTATTTACAAGAAATTGGCATATCACAACAGACAAATGGATCCTGGACATTATAAACAGAGGCTACAGATTTCATTTTCACACTCTTCCAAAAATGAGAGGCATGCCAAACCTGCCACACAATCAAAGGGCAGAGGCACAAATACAAATTTCAAAACTCATGGACATGAAAGCTATTCAAGAGGTACCTACTCACGAACAAGGTCAAGGTTTTTATTCCAGACTATTTCTGGTACCAAGGAAAGGAACCGACTGGAGACCCATTTTGGACTTATCCATCCTAAACACATTTCTACTCGTACCAAAATTCAAGATGCTCACATTACAGCAGCTTCTTCCCATGCTGGGCAAGGAGATGTCCTTCAAGGTAGCATCTGCAGTCATAACAAATGGGTTGTCCTGTCGTCAGGCAGCCCTTCGGTCGGCCGGATTCCAAAGTCTGGGTCCGCTTCGCTGATGTCGCACTTCACCCGACGTCATCTCTGCTGGTCTTCGGGTATAAAGGCATCAGCCGACGCCATTTTCCCCAGTCTTTCTTGCCGCTTGGCGCCCGAAGCAGAAGCTGTTCGCAATTGCCGGTCGGTCAGATCCAGAGATTACTACTACCGAATACTACTTCGAAGACTTCTAAAAAGCTAAGTACCCCGTTGGGGACTCTTTCTTGCCTCAGCCGATGTCAGAAAAAGTCAATAACTGTTTAACTTGTGGGAAACAAATACCTCATAAAGATTTCCACTCTTACTGTCTGCCTTGCTTAGGCCCAGACCACGACATAGCAGCCTGTTCGGCCTGTGCTTCCTTCAACCGACGAACGCTTAGGCGTCGGTCGGAGTTTGCTGAACAGTTTTTCGGCTCAGATTTTGCGTACATTATGCCGCCGGATCCTCCGACTACCCAAATTGTTAAAAGCAAAGAAAAGACCGACACTCGCGGTCCGGTTTCGCCGAAACCACAGTTAAGCAAGCCGCGAGTGTCTCGGTTTCGCGAAACGAATACCGGTCAATCTTCAGCCGAATCCATGACTACTACTGAGGCTCCTGCTACCTTAGTTGAATCGGCCTCAGAAATTTTGCCTACTACTGTGGTTCCTAGTGATTTATCAGACACCATCCCTTTGGATGTTTCTACCCCAGCACGTGGTGCTGCTAGGCCTCCTGCAGCCATGTCTATTAAGGCCTTTGCCAGGGCTAAAGCAGCCAAAACTGTTAGATTAGTGCCTGTTAAGCCCCCCTCACACAGGCCCACTTCTAGTTCACAAATGCTTACTCTGGCAGAGGATTTAATATCCTTAATTAGGGGATCCCAATCTCACCCAGACAGGGCCTCTCAGCCACCAGAAAAGAGATCCAGAGCAGAGCCCCCCGAGCCAGTGTCCTCTGATGATTCTGCGGATGACTCAGACATTACAGACCAGCCAGAGGCTCCTTTGTCTACATATGAAGATTCAGATGCTGAAGAATCCATCCCATCTGCCTCTCCGCCAGAGGAATTTTCCTTTGGGGAAACCTTACACGCCATGAGAGAACAATTCCAATGGCAGGGACAAGATTTCTCAGATTCAAGAAAAAGGCTTAGGACTTTCCTACACTTACCACAACATAGGCCCTTAGCTATACCTCCAGTACTGCCTGTTGTGGATGATGCATTTAATGATGTTTGCACTGCTCCTGATACTTTACCTCCAGCCCCTGCCAAACCAGATAGATTTTACAGGGTGCCAGACACTCATCACCACCTATACAAGGCCCCACTTGAAGATCCTGAGACTATATCCCAGTGGCCTAAGGCAGTAGCCTCGACCTCAGCAAAAAACCCTACTCCTTCTGAAAGGGAATCCAGGTCCTTAGAGATGGGGGAAAAAGTTTACACCTCTGCTACTCTCTCAGCTAGAGCTTTAAACTGTCAGTTTCATATGATCCAATACCAAGAGTTTATGCTTGATCAGCTAACTAAGAAGCTGTCCTCTGATGACTCCTTAGATAAGAAATATGTTTTAGAAATGGTGAATAACATCCAACAGGTTAGTAGCCATTCTTTAAAATGTGGCTATGATGCACTGGAGGCTTCATTTAGATCAGCCATGACTGGCACAGTGATAAGAAGGCATGCATGGTTGAAAGAACAGGTCTTGCCGGATCATGTTAAAGCAAAGCTGTTAGATGCTCCTATGGATAAGGCCAGTCTATTTGGTACACCTGCTCAGCAAGTAATGAAGAAAATGGAAGAAAAGGCAAAATCTGTACAAACAGTTAAGGATTTCTTACAGGTTCTGCCCCAAGGTTTAGCAGGAACTGGCCTTGCCAAAATTGGTCCTTTCCAGATTCCTCAAAATCTCAAAGAGGCAGGAATAGACGCTCTAGAGGCAGAAATCAATCCAGATGAGGTGCCTACAGAGGACGCCAGTGGCAAGGCAATAACCGAAGCACAGACACAACCACTGCCACTACAACAGGACAATCACAGTGACTTGGCTCTGACACCGCCTACCAGGGAGCAAATAGCAGCACCTTTAGGCAGAAAGTTAGCCTTATTTTTGAAAATTGGCACTGTATCACAAAAGACAAGTGGATTTTGCAAACCATAGACCAAGGCTACAGGTTCCACTTCCACACCTTACCAGTAAAAAGAGGAATGCCAAATCTACCTCCAAATCAAAAAACAGAAGCTCTAAAGCAGATAGCAGAATTAACAAAGATGAGAGCTGTGGAAAGAGTACCAATAACAGAACAGGGCAAAGGATTCTACTCCAGACTCTTCCTAGTACCAAGAAAAGAAAAGTTGGAGACCTATTCTCGACCTGTCCGTCTTAAACACATACATCATTGTCCCAAAATTCAAAATGCTGACCCTACAGCAACTTCTTCCCATGCTGGGCAAGGAGTGTTGGCTGGTAACTCTAGATCTCAAGGAGGCATACCTGCACGTCCCCATACGACCAAATTGCAGAAGATACCTCAGATTTCTTGCAGGATCAGAGCATTATCAATTCTCAGCATTGCCCTTTGGCTTATCTACTGCGCCCAGAGTATTCACAAAATGCCTGGCATCAGTAATCGCCACTGCAGGCTACAGGGAATACAAATTTATCCATACCTGGACGACTGCCTGTTACATGCGGACAACAAAAGCAAGCTGACAACAGATCTACAAAGAGTCATTTGCTTACTACAAGCCCTGGGATACACAGTCAGTTTACAAAAGTCAAGACTGATACCATCCCAAACAAGAACATTCTTGGGTGCGGATTTGGACACAGTAAAACAAATGGCATTCCTAACTGCAGAAAAACAAAAACAACTCCCTCTTTACTTCTTGGCATTAACAAAGCAGAACAAACTAACAGCAAGAAAAGTACTGAAGGCCTTGGGCTTCATGGCATCATGCATAATCTTGGTCCCACATGCCAGACTACATATGAGAAAGCTACAGTGGTACCTAAAGAATTTATGGTCTCAACACAGGCACAGTTTAGAAACCGAAATCCCACTAATCCCATGCCTGAAACAGGAGTTCCTATGGTGGGCTCAAGCATGCCAGTCAAACCCAGGCTTACCCTTCCACAACTTTCAAGCAAGCCAAACCATCACAACGGACGCCTCAGACCTAGGCTGGGGGGCGCACATGTTGGACAAATGCATACAAGGATTGTGGACTCAAGACCAGCTGCACCTGCACATAAACCAAAAAGAAATGCTGGCAGTAAAACTAGCAATACTGAAATTCAGACCATTCCTCAAAGAAGGCCATTTAATGATAAGGACAGACAACACCACAGTCATGTGGTACATCAACAAACAAGGAGGCACTCATTCATACCCCCTATGCAGAATGACTCTGGAATATGGCTCTGAGCTACAACATCCAGTTACAGGCAATGTTTGTGCCGGGAAAAGAAAACACCCTAGCAGACATGTTAAGCAGAACCACCTCGGATGCTCACGAATGGATGCTACACCCGGACATCTTCAAGGCCATCACAAAGAAATGGGGAATGCCACAAATAGACCTATTCGCATCCCCACTCAATCACCACCTCAAAAAATTCTGCACAAGGACATGCCACCCACTTGCATGGAAGGTGGACTCTCTATCCTTCAGTTGGAAAGGCCTGACAGCATATGCATTTCCACCTCTTCCTTTGATGCACAAGGTACTACTGAAAATCAAAGAGGAACGCCCAAGGATAATCCTGATAGCTCGATTGGCCAAGACAACACTGGTACCCATTGCTGAGGAGCATGTCTGGAGAATGTGGTCAGTACCCCTGATGCCTTTGATGTTAACTCAGAACAACTACAACATCATGCATCCAAACCTAAAAACATTGCAACTGACTGCCTGGAACATCACATAGCAGCAACTAACCCAGACCTATCCCAAAGGGTTAAAGACATTATCCTTGAAGCCCGCAGACCTTCAACAAGAAGGAACTATGCAGGAAAATGGAAAAGGTTTGTCATTTGGAGTACTGAAAGAGGAAAAGATGTGTCGAACATAGATATTGCTAACATCCTGGAGTACTTGGCAGAGCTTCTACATATAGGCCTGTCTTATTCCTCCATCAAGATACATGCATCAGCTATTTCAGCAGAATACAGCTTTGATCCACCTGTCTTTTCAAGATCCTCTACTCAGGCAGTTCCTCAGAGGGATCAAGAATGTAAAACCTAGGAAACCACCATTACCAGCATGGGACTTGAACTTTGTGCTAGAAAAATTGACACTCCCTCCATTTGAACCAGCAGCAACAGCAGAACTTCAACACCTATCATGGAAAACTGCTTTCCTACTGGCAATTACTTCAGCAAGGAGGGTTTCGGAACTGCAGGCCTTAATGGCAGTACAACCCTTCCTAATCTTCCATCAAGATAGGGTCTCCATGAGAACTAATCCTACATTTATGCCTAAGGTGGTATCCAGAGTGTCTTTAAACCAGGCAATCCACCTACCTACCTTCTTTCCCAATCCACAGAACAGGGGAAAGACTGCTGCATACCTTGGATGTACATAGACAGTTACGCTACTACCTGGACAGAACCAAAGGTAACAGAAAAACTGACCAGCTTTTAGTAGCCTATGCAACAGGAAGGGAAGGAAAAGCAATTTCAAACAGACAATCTCCAAATGGATAGGAAATTGCATAAGATTCTGTTACTCCTACCATGGAAAACCAATTCCACAGAACATAAGACCTCATTCTACAAGGGCTACAGCCACTACCACAGCTTTCTTACGAGGAGTGGCAACCAAGGACATTATTGAGGCGGCTACTTGGACCTCCGTGCATACATTTGCCAAGCATTATAATTTACCTCTATACTCTAGATCCCGAGCAGGGTTTGCCACTGCTGTACTGCAAGGGATCCTAACTACACCATAATTTTTCTTCCTCCACCCCTAGTTGGCTATGGTATTCTACCCATTTGTTATGACTGCAGATGCTACCTTGAAGGACATAGTACAGTTTTGTACCTACCATAAATGTAGATGTCCGAACAGGATAGCATCTGCAGTCAGGATTACCCTCCCTCCTTCCCCTCTGTGGTACTAGCTAGCTGGGGGGGGAGTCTCTTATGGTGTATTTGTTTGTATATATGTACATACATGCTTATTTTTTGTGTTTGCCTTCTACCTTTTTGGAAACATTGGCATTTATCCAAAATTTAGCTTTCCAAGAGGGCAACTGGCATCTGGGGCAAGAAACACTGAGGAAAATGGCGTCGGCTGATGCCTTTATACCCGAAGACCAGCAGAGATGGCGTCGGGTGAAGTGCGACATCAGCCGGACCCAGACTTTGGAATCCGGCCGACTGAAGGGCTGCCTGACGACAGGACAACCCATTTGTTATGACTGCAGATGCTATCCTGTTCGGACATCTACATTTATGGTAGGTACAAAACTGTACTTTTTGGCTGGTAACATTGGACCTCAAGGAGGCATACCTGCATGTCCCAGTTAGACAAAGCTGCAGAAGATACCTCAGATTTCTTGCAGGTTCAATCCACTATCAATTCTCTGCATTGCCCTTTGGCTTGTCTACTGCGCCCAGAGTATTCACGAAATGCCTGGCATCAGTAATTGCCTACTGCAGACTTCAAGGGATACAAATTTACCCTTATTTGGACGACTGCCTGGTCCAAGCGGACAGCAAGCACATACTTCTGGAACATCTGGCTTATGCAAGACGGTTACTGAATTCTCTGGGGTACACAATCAACGAAGAGAAATCCAGGCTAACAGCATCTCAGAAAATAACTTTCCTGGGTGCCAACTTGGACACAAACACCCAGATGGCCTACCTTACGGCAGAAAAACAAGGGCAACTTACTCAGTACTTCAAAATACTAGCAAATTGTACCAGGCTTACTGCAAGGAAAATCCTGCAGGCTCTGGGCTTCATGGCATCTTGCATTCTTTTAATCCCATGTGCAAAGTTGCATGAGAAAACTTCAGTGGTACCTAAAAAACCTATGGTCTCAACACAGCCACAATTTGGAAGCAATAATACCAATAATTCCATGTTTGCAAAAGGAATTTCTATGGTGGACCCAAGCATGTCAAGCAAACACAGGTCTCCCATTCTGCAAGCCTCAAGCAAATCAAGTCATCACAACAGACGCCTCAGATTATGCCTGGGGGGCTCATATGACAGGCAAGTGCATTCAGGGCAAATGGTCCCAAAAGGAAAAGCACCTTCACATCAATCAAAAGGAAATGCTAGCAGTGTTAAATGCAATTACAGCATTCAAGGACCTCCTGCATCCAGGACAATTATTGATAAGAACAGACAACACCACAGTAATGTGGTACATAAACAAACAAGGAGGAACACATTCATACCCCCTGTGCAGACTAGCCATTACACTTTGGAACTTGGCTCTGGAATGGCAAATCGAACTTCAAGCACAGTACTTGACAAGGTTTGGAAAACACACTGGCCAACAGTCTAAGCAGAAATGACAGATCCACACGAATGGAAGTTGCATCTTCAGTTGTTTACAAAGATAATTCAAGCATGGGGGAGGCCAGACATAGATCTCTTTGCCTCCCACAGGAATCACCAGTTGGAAAAGTTTTGTTCAAGGACCTTTCACCCAAAGGCCTGGAGAGTGGACGCCCTTTCATTCAGTTGGACAGCATGGACAGTGTACACTTTCCCACCTCTGCCTCTTCTGCCCAAGGTGCTCTTGAAAGCAAGAGCAGACAGACCGAAGATGATACTGATTGCTCCAGACTGGCCAAGACAGCACTGGTACCCACTCCTGAGGAGCCTAACACAGACTCCTCCCTGGCCCCTACCCCTAATGCCTCTTCTGCTGACTCAGCACAGCTACAAAACTCTTCACAGTCAGCTGAAAACACTCAATCTCGCTGCATGGAAAATTCCTTAACACCACAACAGACCCTACTCCCCAAAGAGGTGCAGGACGTCATTCTGGAGGCCAGAAGGCCATCTACTAGAAAGGCTTACTCCGCAAAATGGAAACGGTTTTGCTCTTGGAATGAGAAAAAAGGCCAGGACCCTAGAAAACTGAATTTGCCTCAGGTATTACAGTATCTAGCTGAGCTGCTGAACAGTGAACTTTCTTTTTCCTCCATAAAAATCCATGCCTCAGCCGTTTCTGCAGAATTCAACACGGATCCACCGTTTTTCTCTCACCCACTTGTAAGACAGTTCCTCAGACGGGCTAAGAATATAAGACCACCAAGGAAACAACCAGTGCCAGCCTGGGATCTTAATTACATTCTGGAAAAATTAACATTGCATCCCTTTGAACCAGCTGCCTCAACAGATTTGCAATATTTGTCCTGGAAAACAGCTTTCCTTCTAGCCATTACTTCAGCTCGTAGGGTTTCGGAACTACAAGCCCTCATGGCTGTGCAGCCCTTTCTCATCTTCCATCAGGACAGGGTTTCCCTTCGAACCAACCCGTCATTTATGCCTAAAGTGGTATCCAGGGTAGCTTTAAATCAAGCCATTCACTTACCTCCCTTTTACCCCAATCCTCAAAACAAAGGGGAAAGGCTGCTATATTCCTTAGACATCCATAGACAGCTACGTTACTATTTTGACCGAACAAAGCCTTTCAGGAAATCAGAGCAACTTTTTGTGTCCTATGCTATAAGAGCTCAAGGGAAGCCTGTTACCAAACAGACAATTTCAAAATGGATAGGCCACTGCATACTATTTTGTTACTCCTATCATGGGAAATCTGTCCCTACAGGCATCAGATCCCACTCCACCAGGGCCACAGCTACCTCTACAGCCTTCCTCAGAGGAATTCCTACCAAAGATATTTTGGAGGCAGCCACTTGGAGTTCTGTGCATACCTTCACAAAACACTACCACCTGCCTTTGTATTCCAAAACTAGAGCAGGCTTTGCCACTGCTGTGTTGCAGGGCATTCTGGCTCATCCCAATTCCACCTAGTGCCTACCACCCTGTGCGTAGCTTTGGGATTCTACCCATATGTGATTACTGCAGCTGTATGCACGATGAACATAGTACAGTTTTGTACCTACCATAAATGTAGATGTTAGAGTGCTAATACAGCTGCAGTACAGGTTTCCCTCCCTCCTTCCCCTCTTGGTAAAGGACTAGTGGCTAACACCTCCTCATGCAACCTAATTAGGGTTATCCTCCTATGGTGTATTTGCTTGCAACTACTGTTTTTGATTACATTGCATTGCTTGAATATATATATATATATATATATATATATATATATATATATCTATACATACATACATAATTTATGTATTGCCTTCCTTCTGGGGGCACCTGACATCAGGGGCAAGAAAGACTGAAGAATATGGCATCGGCCGTGTCTTATATACCCCTGTCGCACTGACATCAGGAAAGAAGGGACAACAACCGAAGCCGGACCTAGACTTTGGAATTCGGCCGACCTAGGACCCGCCTGACGGCAGGAGAACCCATCTGTTATGACTGCAGCTGTATTAGCACTCGAACATCTACATTTATGGTAGGTACAAAACTGTACTTTCTTTTATACCCCTGGCGCACTGACGTCAGGGAAGAAGCGACGACAATCGACGCCGGACCTAGACTTTGGAATTCGGCCGACCGAGGACCCGCCTGACCGCAGGAGAACCCATCTGTTATGACTGCAGCTGTATTAGCACTCGAACATCTACATTTATGGTAGGTACAAAACTGTACTTTTCACACCATCCATTCAAGCACTGTCTTCTAATCCACCTTATCTAGTCTTTCACAAGCGTAGAGGTTCTCTTTGAAACAGTTTCTTTTCTTACAGAAGTGGTGACAGAAGATAATTTGGCCAAGTTCTACGTCTCCCAGTAATTTTCCTTGGTTATTCTAACAGAGGAATATATGATGTTCTTCGTGTTTCACTGTTGCAGTCATCACACTTGGGTTATCTGCCTGTAGGTAGCCCTCAGTCGCCCCGAATACCAGAGACTTAGTATTTCTGCGTCGGTTGCTGTCACATCAGGACTGATGTCAGGGGGGTATAAAAACAGGCGGCCGATGCCATTACATCAGTCTTTCTTGCTGAGGAGCCTGAAGCAGAAGCAGTTTGCACGAGTGCCGGTCAGCCGCTGCCTACGTTTTTTGTTTACGAATTGAATCATCCTGAAGTCTTCTAAAGGTAAATACCCCATTGGGGATCCTTTTTTCTTGCTCTAACCGATGTCAGAAAAAGTTAATTGTCTTGCCTGTGGAAAGCAAATACTACACCGAGATGTTCATTCTTACTGCATCACCTGTTTAGGCCCAGACCACGACATACCTCGCTTTCGGTTTTGTGCCTTGTTCAATGCCCGAACCATTCGTTGTCGGGCCCTTATTGTCGATAAATACTTTCGTTCTCTATCTCGTATTCCGAAATGGCTTCGATAAGCTATCTGACTACAGATATTCTGAAAAAACGTAAGGATAAAGACAGACAGACTGCACAGGCCGAAACTGCCGACTACGCTTCCGTTAAGTTAGTCGCCAGTTCGCTTGTACTCAGTGAGGCACTTTCGCAGCCCCTGATGCCCGCTTCTGTGTATTCGCAGGCCTCTACTGAGACCCATTCAGAGTCTGATATGCCGCGTGACTTTTCTTCGACTGTGGAACCTGAGGATGTCTCTACCTTGGATGGGTCCTGAGCCGCTGAGCAGGCACCGGCTTCTGAGGAAGTTCTTCACACTACCGATGTTCGACACAAACCGACGACCTCTTTTTCCGCCTTCAGTTCTTTCTAAAACTACTGAGTTTCTAAGGCCAAGAGTATGCGCTATGCCTAGAAAACCAATGACCAAAGCGCATGCATCTGCTTCCTTGCCACAACATCAAATGCTTAAAATGGCAGAAGACCTTATTATGCTGATTAGGGGAAGCCAGCCTTCCCCTGCTAAGAGAAAGAGATAGTCCCCTGCAGCTTCAACAGACCAAGAGTCCGAAGACTCTGAGGCGTCTGATTATGAAGACATGCCCTTATCTGCTTATGAGGATTCTGATGCAGAGGAATCCTATTCCCTCTGCCTCTCCTCCAGAGGATTTTTCTTTTGGTGAAACCTTTCAAACCTTAAGAGAGCATTTCCACTGGGAATGCCAAGACTATCCTCAGTCTAAAAAGAGACTGAGAATTTCTAGATTTGCCACAACATAGGCCTTTAGCAATGCCCCTAGTCCTGGAAGTTTTTGATGTTATCTTTAAGGAATTCAGCCTTACCCCTGATACTATACCCCCTGCTCCTAGGAAACCAGACGTACTACAGAGTACCTAATTCTCACAAATTCCTTTTCAGAAATTCTACTGCTGACCCACAGATCATTTCCCAGGGGCCTAAAGGTATCAGAGCTACTACAGCTAAGAATCTCAACCCTTCGGACAAGGATTCAAGAGCTTTGGACAGATGGGGTAAGAAAGTGTATACCTCTGCAACTCTTGCCATTAGGGCTCTGAATTGTCACTTTCACATGCTGAAGTACCAACAACATATTATGGAACTTAAGGAAAAAATAGCAACCTTTATAGACTTTGCAGAAAACAAAGAATTGCAAGAGCTTATGCATTCTTCAAGCCAAGTCAGCAAGCATATATTGCAGTGTGGTTTTGACGCCCTAGAAGCATCTTGCAGGGCAGCAGTCATTGGTTCTGTACTGAGAAGGCATGCATGGCTTAAGGAACAGACCTTGCCAGACCATGTCAAATCAAAGTTATTAGATGCTCCTTTGCACAAGGACAGTCTTTTTGGCATCAAAGCAGAAGAGGTTGTTAAAAAGATGGAAGAAAAAGCTAAATCTATGCAGACAGTTAAATAATTCTTGCAAGTACAGCCTCCTAGATTCAGTAGACATTGCCCCTCGAAACATTGGTCTGTTCCAGCCCCTCAAACCAGACCCTGGGGTAGACGACCCAGACTACAGTCTCAGGGTATGCAGAGATCTAAGCAATGGAATGCCTCCACCTCCAAAGCAGTGAGTGCTAAGCCACCCCCTTACGGAAAGAATTCCCAATGACTTCTCAACTCCACTCCCCACCTCTGCCCAACTACTTGTGCCCCTAGGAGGAAAACTTGCCCATCATGCAAAAAACTGGATTTCCATCACCAAAGACCGATGGGTCCTTAACATTGTATCCCAAGGGTACAAATTTTACTTTCACTCACTGCCAACCCTAAATGGGTTCCCAGAACTTCCTCCAAACCAGCGGGCAGAGGCACAAAATCAAGTTCAATCCCTGTTCTCTATATAAAGTCAATTCAGCCTGTTCCTGTGGAACAGACAGGCCAAGGATTATATTCCAGACTCTTCCTGATACCCAGAAAAGAGGGCACTTGGCGCCCAATCCTAGATCTGTTAATTCTCAACACCTTCCTGGTGGTACCAAAATTCAAAATGCTCACCCTGCAGCAGCTTCTATATGCTAGCCAAGGAAGCCTGGTTAGTAACCCTTGACTTAAAAGAAGCCTATTTGCACATCCCTATAAAGGGACTCCTGCAGGAAATATCTACGCTTCAAAGCAGGATCTATGCATTATCAGTTCTCTGCACTCCCCTTTGGCTTATCCACTGCTCCCAGAGTATTCACAAAATGCCTGGCTCCAGCCATTGCTTACTGCAGACAGAGAAATATCCACATTTACCTGTGCTTGGACGACTGCCTGTTTCAGGCAGACAGAGAATGCTGTTGCAGCACTTAACATTTGTAAAAACGTTCTAACCTTCCTGGGGTACACCATCAATGAAAAGAAATCAAAACTTGTCCCCAGTCAAAAGATTGTATTCCTGGGAGCAAGCTTGGGCACAGCATCCCAGATGGCATTCCTCACTCCAAAAAAACAAGCCTATCTGCCAGACTATTTAACTCAAATGGCCACCAGAACACAGCTATCCGCAAGGAATGTCCTGCAGGCCCTAGAGTTCATGGCCTCATGCATCCTACTAATTCCATATGCCAGACTGCATATGAGGAAACTTCAGTGGTACTTAAAAAGTCTTTGGTGCCAACGTTCTCAGGACCTGGAAACTGTCATTCCCATCATACTGTAAGGACAGAGTTTCTTTGGTGGGCAGCAGCATGCAACCACAGCACAGGACTGCCATTTACTCAGACCCTAACCACAGATGCATCAGACTATGCCTCTGGGGGCACACATGGACAGCAAGTGCATTCAGGGCTGCTGGAGCCCAAGTCCAATTCATCTGCACATAAACCAAAAAGCGATGCTAGCTGTGCAGCATGCTCTGACAGCTTTCAGATCCCTACTCTCACCAGGACACCTGCTAATAAAAATGGACAACACCACAGTTATGTGGTACATCAGCAACCAGGGAAAACACACTCTTACCCACTCTGCAGACTAGCCTTGGACATGCAGGTCCATCTGCAAGCTCAATTCCTGCCAGGCAAACAAAACTCACTGGCAGACTACTTAAGCAGAAATCTCGTAGACCCACACGAGTGGCAATTAGAGCTCCAACACCTTCAACCTTTGATTCAGAAATGGGGAACCCCAGATGTGGATCTATTTGGCCCCCCCCCCCCCCACAATCACCAGCTCAGCAAATTCTGCACCAGGACGTGGAAAGTGGATGCCCTATCCTTCCAGTGGGTAAATCTCTCAGTCTTTGCCTTTCCCCCTCTGCCCCTTCTCTCAAGAGTATTACTCAAGGTAAGACAGGACAGACCAAGGACAATTCTGACTGCCTGGACTGGCCACGCCAGCATTGGTACCCACTCCTGTGCAGCCTGTCACCGGTGCCACCTTGGCACCCATACCAGAACCCAACCCTGCTTTTTCAGCAGGGGAGACAGATCTTGCATTCGCAACTGCAAACCCTAAATCTTGCAGCCTGGCTTATTCCGGGAATTTTTCCCCAGTAACCAGCCTAAGCAAGCAGGTGCTGGGCGTCATTCTTGAAGCCAGAAGACCCAGTACAAGGAAATCCTATGCTAAGTGGAAAAGGTACTGCTCCTGGGTTCAATCTTAAGGAGAAGACACAAACCTGCCCTCCCTGCCTCTAATCCTGGATTACTTAGCAGGTCTACTCCACAGAGGCCTATCCTTCTCCTCCATTAAGATCCATGCCTCTGCCATTTCGGCTCATTACAACACTGAGCCACCTCTCTTTTCTCACCCTCTTATCAAACAGTTCCTGAGAGGGGCAAACAACTTAAGGCTGCCAAGGAGGGCACCCACCCCTGCTTGGGACCTTAACTTTGTACTGGAAAAGCTCACCCCCCCCCTTTGAGCCTGCAGCATCAGCAGAGTTAAAATTCCTCTCTTGAAAAACAGCCTTGCTTCTGGCCATCACTTCAGCTAGAAGAGTGTCTGAACTACAGGCACTCATGGCTGTGGAACCCTTCATTATTTTCTATGCTGACAGGGTTTCCCTCAGTACTAACCCTTCCTTTATGCCTAAAGTGGTATCCAGTGTGACTCAACCAATGCATCCATTTGCCAACCTTCTTCTCTAATCCTCAAAATAAAGGGGAAAGGATCCTGCACTCCTTGGACCTGCACAGGCAGCTCAGATTCTACTTTGATAGGATTAAGCCCTTCAGGAAATCTGACCAGATGTTCATAGTGTTTCACTGTTGCAGTCATTACAGTTGGGTTATCCTGCTGGCAGGCTACCCACAGTCAGCCTGAATTCCAAAGTCCTGGTCCGGCGTCGGTTGCTGTCGCCTCCTCCCTGACGTCAGTGCGCCAGGGGTATAAAAGATGCAGCTGGCGCCATTTTCTTCAGTCTTTCTTGCCGCGCAGTGCCCGAAGCAAAAGCAGTTCGCAAGTGCCAGTCGGCCGACTCCTGAGATTTTCAAGTTCAAATTTCAGATCCGAAGTCTTCATTAAAGCTAAGTACCCCATTGGGGAAACTTTTTTTCTTGCTCCAGACCGATGTCAGAAAAAGTTAATAATTGTATTTCTTGTGGGAAGCAAATACCTCATAAGGATTTTCATTCTTACTGTATTCCTTGCCTAGGCCCTGACCACGACGTTGCTAGTTGTCGGTTTTGTGCTAGATTTAACCAACGCACTGTTAAGCGTCGGTTCGATTTTACATTTCATTACTTTGGCAGAAGATTTAATTATATAATGCCGTCGGAACAGCCGACTACCGGAGTTTATAAAAAGCGCAAGAAAAGGACAGGCATCCAAGGTCCAAAACTGATGATGAGGCTTCTGCTAGGCCAGTCGCCGGTTCACCGGTTCTCAGTGAGGCGATTTCGCAGCCCCTGATGCCTGCTACCTCAGAGCCATAGGCCGTTTCCGACTCCCACGCGGAGCCGACTAGGCCACTGGAAACTCAAGGTATTGGACCCTCAGAAACTATTCCCTCAGATGGGTCCGGAGCCGCTGAGCAGGCATCTGCTTCTGAGGGTGTTTTCAGGCCTACACAGTTATATGTGAAAACGACTTCAGCTTCAAAGGCAAGGACTAAAGCACCTCTAAAGACAAAGAAACAAGTACAACATTCCCCTGGACAGGCCTCCATGCCTAAAAAAAACAGATGCTTAAAATGGCCGTAGACCTAATTACTTTGAACAGGGGTTCCCATCCCCCTCCTGATAAGAGGGCCTAGGCAAAAGACATAATATGAATCTTCAGATCAGGTTTCCATTTCCTCTGATTCCTCTTCTGAACAGGAATACTCTCTTCCTCCCTATGAGGATTCTGATGCTGAAGAATCTATCCCTTCAGCCTCTACTCCTGAGGATTATTCTTTCCCTGCATACTATGAGGGAGCACTTCCACTGGGAGAGCCAATATTACTCAGAATCTAAGAAAAGGCTCAGAGACTTCCTTTGACTACCTCAGCACAGGCCCCTTGCTATTCCTCCTGTTTTAGACATTGTAGATGATGTATTTTCGGAGTCCGGTCTGTCTCCTGACTCTTTACCACCAGCTCCTGTTAAGCCAGACAGATACTACAGGGTTTCTGATTCCCATAAATTTCTTTATAAAAACCCTGCTGCTGACCCAGAAACTATCTCTCAGGGTCCCAAAGGGGTCAAGGCTTCCACTGCTAAAAACCCTATCCCCTCTGATAGGGATTCAAGGGCCCTGGACAGATGGGGGAAAAAGATTTACACTTCTGCTACCTTGGCCGTAAAGGCCTTAAATTGTCAGTTTCATATGCTTAAATATCAGCAATACCTTATGTCACTGCTTAAACAGAAAATGTTGACAAATTCTGAATGTGCAGAAAACAAAGAATTGCAGGATTTATTGCATGCAGCTGAACAAGTGGGAAAGCATACTTTGCAATGTGGTTTTGATTCTCTGGAGGCCTCCTGCAGGGCCGCTGTTACGGGTTCTGTCATTAGGAGGCATACTTGGTTAAAGGAACAGAATCTGCCTGATCATGTTAAAGCAAAATTATTAGATGCTCCATTACAGCATGATACCTTGTTTGGTGTTAAAGCAGAAGAGGTGTTGAAGAAAATGGAGGAGAAAGCTAAATCTATGCAAACAGTCAAGAATTTCTTGCAGGTACAGCCTCCCAGATTTAGCAGGAATTGGCCTACAAAGAATTGGTCCTTTCCAGTGTCAGACAGGCCACAAAGAGGCAGATACAGATGCCCCAGAGGCAGATCCCAGCCCCAAGGCTCATACGGGTCTAAACAATGGGGTGCTTCTACCTCCCAAAGCGGAGAAGATGAATCACAGCCGTACAGAAAACAGTCTCAATGACTTTCCCCTGCCAGCACCAAGCACTTATCTTCTGGCAGCTCCTTTAGGGGGAAAACTAGCACTTTTTTCACAAAATTGGCACATGATCACCCAGGACAAATGGGTCTTGAATAAAGGCTACAGTTTCCACTTTCACACCCTGCCAAGGGCAAACGGTATGCCAGACCTGCCACACAACCAGTGGGCAGAGGCACAAAAACAAGTTTCATGCCTCATGGACATGAGGGCCATTCAGCGAGTACCACAACAAGAGCATGGGCTAGGATTTTACTCAAGACTGTTCTTGGTGCCCAGAAAGGACAAAGCCTGGATACCAATACTGGACCTGTCTATTCTAAACACATTTCTGGATATTCCAAAATTCAAAATATTGACTCTGCAGCAGCTTCTGCCCATGCTGGGCAAGAAGGCTTTGCTTGTGACTTTAGACCTAAAAGAGGCATGCCTGCATGTCCCAGTCAGACAATCATGCAGAAGACACCTCAGATTTATAGCTGGCTCAATGCACTACCAATTCTCTGCACTGCCCTTTGGCTTATCTACTGCACCCAGGGTCTTCACAAAATGTCTGGCACCAGTAATTGCATTTTGCAGAT
Source organism: Protopterus annectens (assembly GCF_019279795.1). Lineage (NCBI taxonomy): Eukaryota > Metazoa > Chordata > Ceratodontiformes > Protopteridae > Protopterus > Protopterus annectens. The sequence continues at coordinate 1,190,505,849 of NC_056743.1, read as the reverse complement.
AAAGAGGAATGCAAGTTTATCTTTACTTGGACGACTGTCTTATTCAAGCAGAGAACCAAGGACATTCTAGTACAGCATCTGGTGTTTGTAAAAAGATTACCAACATGCCTAGGGTACACAGTAAAGGAAAAGAAATCAAAGCTAGTACCCTCTCGAGGTAATATTCCTGGGTGCAAGCTTAAATACAACTTCCCAGATGGCCTATCTCACGCCAGACAAAGACAACTGACTACTTATTTCAAAATGTTAGCAACAAAGACCCAGTTATCTGCAAGAAAAATTCTGCAGGCTTTGGCCTTCATTGCATCCTGCATTCTGCTAATTCCATATGCAAAACTGCATATGAGGAAACTACAATGGTATCTAAAAAGTCTTTGGACTCGACATTGCCACAGCCTGGAAACAATAATTACCCTCATTCCCTGCCTGCAACAGGCGTTTTGATGGTGGGCAAAGGTCTGTCACCACAACAAGGGACAGCCATTCACTTTACCCACAGCCAGGCAGACATTAATAACAGATGCATCAGATTATGCCTGGTGGGCCCATATAGCAGGAAGATGTATTCAGGGCACATGCCAAATACATCTACATATCAATCAAAAAGAGATGCTAGCTGTTCAGAATGCCCTGACAACCTTCAAGGATCTACTTCATCCAGGACAGCTACTGGTAAAGATGGACAATACTACAGTCATGTGGTACATAAACAAGCAGGGAGGCACACATTCCTACCCCCTCTACAGACTAGCCATGACTTTGTGGGACACAGCATTGACTTACCAAGTACATCTGCAAGCACAATTCCTGCCAGGAAAGATAAATACTCTGGCAGACGAACTAAGCAGAAACCTCATGGATCCCCACAAATGGAAATTGGATCCACAAGTCTTCAGCATGTTAACAAGGAACTGGGGATACCCGGACATAGACCTATTTGCCTCCCCTACCAACTGCCAACTACAGAGATTCTGCACAAGGACTTATCACAAGCAAGCATGGAAAGTGGATGCTATATCTTTCAGCTGGAAAAACTTAACAGTATATGCCTTTCCCCCACTGCCTCTCCTCACCAAGGTACTCCTAAAGGTCAGACAAGAGAAGACAAAAATGATACTGATTGCCCCAGACTTGCCCCGCCAGCACTGGTACCCAATCCTAAAGAACTTGTCTCAATGTCCAGCCTGGCCATTACCTCAAATTCCTCACTTACTGACCCAACAAAACAGAACCTGCACAGCCAACTCAGGACCTTAAATCTGGCAGCATGGCGGATAATGTAGCCACTCAAAACACACCTCTCTCTAAAGCAGTGATGGATGTTATTTTGGAGGCCAGGAAGCCTAGCACCAGAAAATCGTATGCAGAAAAATGGAAGAGATTCTGTGCTTGGAACCAGGCACAAGGAATTGACACGATTGTACCAAATATTCCTCAGATTTTGCAATACTTAACTGAGATGCTGGACAAAGGCCTATCCTTTTCATCGATTAAGATTCATGCCTCTGCCATTTCAGCTCATTACAATACAGAACCACCTATTTTTTCTCATCCATTACTCAGGCAGTACCTCAGAGGGGCCAAAAACAAGACCTCCAAGGAGAGCACCAATATCTGCATGGGACCTCAATTTTGTCTTGGAAAAACTCGCACTGCATCCTTTTGAGCCAGCCTCTACAGCTGATATAAAATTCTTATCCTGGAAAACAGTTTTGCTCCTAGCAATAACCTCTGCAAGACGAGTGTCAGAGTTACAGGCACTCATGGCTGTGGAACCTTTTATCATTTTACATCCTGACAGGGTTTCTGTGAGGACAAACCTGACATTTATGCCTAAGGTAGTGTCCAGTGTGGCTCTTAACCAAACAATTCATTTGCCTACTTTTTATCCAAACCCACAGAATAAGGGTGAGAGACTTCTGCATTCTTTGGACATTCACAGGCAGCTACGCTTCTACTTGCACAGAACCAAAGCTTTCAGAAAGACTGAACAACTTCTAGCGGCATATGCTGCAGGATCACAAGGAAAGGCTATCTCAAAGCAGACTATTTCAAAGTGGATAGGCCACTGCATTCATTTCTCCTATTCACAGCATGGCAAATCAGTACCTAAGGGCATTAGGCTCCATTCAACCAGAGCAGCAGCCACTTCAGCAGTCTTCCTCAGAGGAGTACCAACCAAAGACATCTTAGAGGCTGCAACTTGGAGTTCAGTGCACACTTTTACAAAGCACCATCATTTACCTCTCTACTCTAAATCCAGGGCAGGCTTTGTCACTGCAGTTCTTCAGGGCCTGATAGCCTCTCCTAATCCTATTTAGCCCCAGCCTCCCAACCTTAGCTTTGGGATTCAACCCAATTGTAATGACTGCAACAGTGAAACACTATGAACATAGTATAGTTGTGTACCTACCATAAATGTAGATGTTCGAGTGTATTCACTGTTGCAGTCCAGGTTACCCACCCTCGATCCCCCTTTCCTTTGACTTATCTGTACTTCTCTGTTCTATACAACCTATGTGGTGTATTTGCTTGTAGATGAAGGAAAAGTTTACTTTAGTGCATGCATGCTTATTGGCATAATTTAGCCTACCCTTTAGGGGGCACCTGACATCTGGGGCAAGAAAAACTGAAGAAAATGGCATCAGCTGCATATTTTATACCCCTGGCGCACTGACGTCAGGGAGGAGTGAACAGCAACCGACGCCGGACCAGGACTTTGGAATTCAGGCCCACTGCGGGTAGCCTGCCAGCAGGATAACCCATTTGTAATGACTGCAGCAGTGAATACACTCAAACATCTACATTTATGGTAGGTACACAACTGTACTTTACTAGTCAGCTTTGCACCAGGGGCAGAGGGCAAGGCCATTTCTAAACAATTTCAAAATGGATAGTACACTGCATCCATTTCTGCTGCAAGCACCATGGGATACTGTCCCCGAAGGGGGTCGGAACACATTCCACTAGGGCAACTTCTACCTGTACAGCATTCCTCTGTGGAGTCCCCTACCAGGGGCAACCTGGAAGCTGCTACCTGGAGTTCTGTACACACCTTCACCAAGCATTACCACCTGCCTATCTTTTCCAAATCCAGGGCGGATTTTGCTACAGCAGGTCCTGCAAGGCATACTAGCCATCCCCAACTCTTCTTGACTGCCTCCATCCTTCTTCAGCTTTGGGAATCTACCCAAGTGTGATGACTGCAACAGTGAATCACGAAGAACACATTACAGCTGTATACACTTAACATAAGTGTAGAAGATGTTCAAGTGTGTTCATTGTTGCAGTTCTGATTTCCTTCCCACCAGCCCCCTTGTTTCTCTCTTTCTCTCCTCTCTATGCCTATTACTCACTACTTTCTGGGGTATTGGTATTGACATTTACTTTTTACTGGTGGTGTTTTCCCCCCATAGCTTAGCTCCCTATTTGGGGGTCTCCTAACATTTGGGGCAAGAAAAACTGATGTAATGGTATCGGCTGCCTATTTTTATACCCCTGACGACCTGACATCAGTTCTGGAGCAACAGCAACTGATGCAGAAATACTAAGTCTCTGGTATTCGGGCCAACTGAGGCCTACCTGCAGGCAGATAAACCCAAGTGAGATGACTGCGACAGTGAGTACACTCGAACATCTACATTTATGGTTAAGTGTACACAACTGTAGTTTCTTCATTCTGTGTGTGCGCATTTGACGATTGTGTTTTTACCTCCTCCTAACTAAGTTGATCAAGAAAAACGAGCAGTTGTCCATTTCATTTCCTCAAAACAAACTTGGCCAAATCTCCAGATGGTTATTCAGTTGCATCTCCTTTGCCAGTCAAGCCAAAAGTCCATTTTACTGCCTTATTCAGAAATGCTACACTTGATGGAATTTGTGCTTTAGCAACTTAGTCTGCACTGCACACCTTTGACAGATGTAAGTTGGATATACTGTCTTGATCCAAATCCAGGTACTGGGCCTCCTTAGGGACTACAATAAAGGGTATCCTGTCATGTTTTACCAAACAAAAGAAGACTACTACTACTTCCAAAAACACTTTGAATATAGAAAATTCTGTTCATTTCAGTCCAAACCAACCTAAATATATATATATATATATATATATATATATATATATATATATATATATATATATATATATATTTTTTTTTTTTTTTTTTTTTCATATCTAGGTGCTTAGAATCCCCCCCCCCCCCTCGTTCGCTGACCTGGTGTGACTCAGTGTAAGTTTCTTCATTGTATGGATCTTTTACTGTTTTTTGTGTAACTGAATGACCTGCTGCTAAATTCTGATTCTGCACAGTCTGCTCTATTTTATTGCAGAGGCTCTATAAGTCGCTAGTGACTTTACTGAATTTCTGTGGTAATATTTGTGTTTAAACTGAAACTGTACCTAGAGAAATTGTATAATCAGAGCTCCTACTTGCTGCATGTGTTTTTAATGTTTAAATTGCACACACGCATTGAAGAAGTGCTTTTATGACTTGAATAACTTGGGCTAGCTATACCTGAAGTGCTTTTACTGGCAATTTTCCAGTTGTACAATTGTGAACAATTGATTTAGTTTTTCTGGTATATCTTTAAAATCTGGCAAGTGTTTATTTACCGCATTGCTCTCTTGTTTAGGTTTCTTAGCTATAAATCTTAGTTCATTCTGAAGTATGCTACTTTACCCCCCCCCCTGCCTGTTGTTGCCTTCATGCTTACCCTAGATTCTCTGCTTTTTTCTTTTCCTAGTTGAACTCTACAGTTCCCTACAAAACGGAATCTACAGGACTGCAAACAGTTTCTCTCAGCATTTAAGCAGAGTAGGTTGCACACAAAAAGCATTTGTTAAGCTTTCAATTGCAGTGCTGTGTAATTAAGCAGGTCACCATTTTGGTCAGCCATAGGGCTCTATTTCTACTTGAGTGTTTGCCTCCTTCCCCTGTAACTTAAGTAAACTGACTCTTACATTAAGAACTATACTACTTACCTTATAGCTTTAGGTCACGTTAGGAAACCATGTAAACTGCAATAGCTTTGCTACGTTCACCCTCGCTGTGCTCGGGCTCTCTTCTCTCCCCTCTCTGACCCCAATTACCTCCCGCCCCCAGTACCTCTAAATTTATAGTACTATAGCCACTCCCCCACTTTCTAGATCCTATCTGCTTTCATCTGGGATAATTCCTCCCACCCCCATTCTTCTACCTACATTTCAATAGCACCTATTAGCTTTCATCTGGCATTCTCCCATCCCCCTTCCAGTACCTTTACCTCACCACTCTATCTTCTGGTGTTGCATCACCAGGTAAAATAGTTCCTTAACTCGCTAGCTGAATCACAGATAATGATGTACTCCTCATTACTACCCCTCTTGTTTGCACCATACCTCCTTACCTTGTATGAAAACCAGTTTCTTATAGGATTTCAGGTCCCAAAAGGCCATACTATCACCCCAGCTGTAAATCCTCCCACCTTCAACCATACTTACAGTACCAGGTCCTATCCAATATCTTGTTCAGTCTATCAACATCTCAACCCCACGCACATTAGCTGTAGATCCAAACACTACCACAAACTAATAAACAAATTCCTGAAGTTCATCGCCAAGTATAGACCTAACCTAATACTTGGTGGTGATATTCACCCCAACCCTGGCCCACCCACGTCAGATACACATAGCCCCTCTACTTGCAATCTAAGCTACAAACCTACGATTAATAGGCCAACTAACTCTCTTCTAGCCTGTCATCTCAATATTAGAGGCATTAATAGCAAGGTACATGAATTGCATGCATTTCTGGATGTCCACTCCCCTGAGATTCTCTGTTTATCTGAAACCTGGTTAAGACCTAACACTACAAAACTAGAAGTCTTACCACCTGGGTACAACATACACAGGCTGGATCGTGCTTCGAGGAAGGGGTAGCTGTACTCTATAAATCTGAGTTGAATGTCACTGTAGATGTTATACAACCACCTCAGATTAACAACTCAGAGATTCTTGCCACCAAATTGCAACTTAATAAAAATAAATGCATTAATATCATCTGTATGTACATACCCCCAGGTAACAATATATCTACACTTGAAGATATCCTGCACTGGCTGTCATGTCACTACCCCCAAGAAACCATACTACTTGGAGACTTTAACATAGACTGGGGCACCTGTTCCTCAGAATCCCCAATCACCCATATTAACCTGCATGCATTTACACAAATCATATCCACCCCTACCAGGATAGGTAAACCCAACTAAAAAGAAAGCATACTTGACTGGGTGCTCATAAATAGTCACCCCCAACTGTGCACCTCTGATACCTTCCCTGATGGCCTAAGCGATCACCTTCTCACATATGTAATTAAGCACAAAGCCATTAATCCCAACAACCCTTACTCAGAAAGGTTAGAAACAGTATAAACTTTGACCCTGCCAAATTCCAACAAGAACTAAACTCATGCAATTGGTCTATATTAAAACACCTCCCCTTAGAGGAAGCAGTAGCATACTTCAACAAAAAATTCCTTGAGATCCTTGATTTGCATGCACCTGTTCGTTCAAAGCGAACAAAGGCAAAAACTGCGCCATGGCTTTATAAAGAGTCTAAACTCAAAATTACCCTTAGAAACAAAGCATGGGCTTTATGGTGTTCTTCTAAAGACCCCCAAGATCACATTTAAATACAGGCAATCGAGGAACAAAACTAAAAAAATCATTTTTATAAGACAAAAAACAATACTACTGTAATTTACAGACAGTAAATCAAATTAATCCTCAGACGTTTTGGGCAGGTTTAAATCTACTACATCCTGGACAAACTTCAACCCCAATCCCTGCTGCTACTATTGATAAAAACTCCTGAAGATGTTTTTGACAGTTTTAACCAATTTTTTACTGAGACAATTGAAGCCCTAGCTAGCCAACTACCTCCTAGCTCCCCTGGTCCTGAAAGTAGCACCCCTAGAAACCTACTCGCATTCAGCTTCCAACCAGTCGCCACTTCACTTATCCGTACCTTGATCAAAAAATTAAAACCCACTACACTTTCTGCTGATCAACTCCCTGCCGAGTAACTACAAAAATCAGCTGATGCTATTGCTTACCCCATCTCAATACTAATCAATCAAACCATAGTAGAATCTAAAATTCCCTCCATCTGGAAAATATCCTATGTAATCCCACTTCACAAAGGAAGCAGCTCTACTGAATTTTCCAATTATAGGCCAATAGCTATACTCTCTCCACTTGCAAAGATTATGGAAAAATGTATTCATAGACAACACATGCACCACCTAATCCAGAATCACCTTATGGCAGACACTCGGCATGGCTTCCGTCCTCATCACAGCACTACTTCAACCCTCCTAGCCTTTACCAACACCATAAACCATAATCGCAACAATAATTATATATCCTAAGCCCTCTTCTTGGATCTTTCCAAGGCATTCGATATGGTTGATCACCAACTTTTAATCCACACCCTGCAAACATTCTGTCTAGATACTGAAGCCCTTCAAAGGTCTGTCCTCTGGCAGAACAAACTCTCTAACCTTCTACCTAACACCCTTGGAGTACCACAAGGCTCTCTACTAGGGCCCTTGCTGTTCTCCATCTTCATTACTGTCCTCCCAAAAGTCAGCTGTATCCAATATGCTGATGACTCTACTCTGATTTGCTCGGCCACATCTCCAATAGAGTTGTGGTCAGCTTACCCAGACCACCTTTAATACAATAGAAAACTGGCTTTCTGAATGTCATATGATCCTAAATCCCAAAAAAACTAAAATGCTGTTATTTTCACCAACACATAGGTCTACCGCTTTCACCTTTACAATAAATTCAAATGATGGCACAATAATCTCCCCTGACCCCTCTACAAAACTATTAGGTGTCATCATAGATGTTTTATTACTTTCCTCTTCAACAACTTTCTTTTAAATCTAGGTGTGTTATGTTTTAACAGGCAGTCTTGAGACTAATGTACTTGGAGCACTTGTTTTTCTTCTGTCAGTTTAAAAGTAGTGTAAACTAACTGAAAACTTATTTTTTGTGGTGAAATTGTATTTATTTTTCCTTTGTGGGGCTGTGACATAGTGTTTTTTTTTTTTACTTTTTTTATTTTCTGTAAAAAAAAGAAAAAAAAAAAAAAAACTTTGTGTACTGGTTGCTTTACCGATGATTGCTTATCATCTTTCCTGGGAAAGAGACACCATTTTTCCATTTTTGGCTTGACCATGGAAAAGACTTCTGGTCCCATGGTCAGTCCTCCTTCCACCCACAAAAAGAAAACATTAAGAAAATAACTTTTGCCACCACAACAGGCTAAAAATTTGCCTCAGCTACAGGTGTGTGACTCTTCCGTGGCCATTACTTTTACCTCAGACCACTCATCTTTTGTCCTGGATCACTGGTGTAACACCAATAGCTACTGTGGACTAGGGGTTAGCCACATCCTCTGTAGCTGTTGGAAGTCCCTAAATGTGTAAAGGAAAGCTATTTGTGTTGGTCTTGGGAGAGAACAGGGAAGGGTTTCCCTGTTGTCAGAATGCTGTGTCCATCCCTGGGGAAGCTGCTGCTGCCATTAATAACACAGGTGGTCCAATTTTTCCTGTCAAAAAGAAACGGAAATCCAAGCATATGTGCACTCTCTTCCTCAGCTTTGTTTTGATAGTAGTTTTACTGGTTCTGGCTCGGGGTTTAATTCAGGCTATTGTTCTTTCTTTATGTAGTAGTTTCTGGTAAAAGAAGGAAAGATTCCCCTTTAGATTCAGAATCTTGAATTCTTCATACAAACTGTGAAGATGTAGGGACTGATGCAGGATATTCTTTCCTCCAAATATCTGATTCATACCGAGTAGAGCTCCATGTCTGATTCCCCTGTAGGGGTTTCTGTTTCTTGGAGACTGTTTCTAGAATGTGCCAGTGTTTCAGTGGGAGAACACTGAGGTTCTCAGTCTTTCAGAAAGTACTATGAGTTGTTACAGAAGGAATTTCCTGAACTCACACCCATTGCTTCTGTTCTGTTTGCTGAATAGGATGTGTGTTAATGCCTACAGTTTTCCTGGTAAACAGCCAGCTGCCCCTAAAAAAAAGTTTCAGTTGTTTAAATACACTATTCCCAAACCTGACCCAGCTGCTATAGCTTTAGTTGATCCTACTGCTGCTAAGCACTTAACTAATTCCAATTCTACTTTTTCTGATAAGGAGATAGGACAATTATTGATAGGTATGGGAAAAAAGTTCATACTTCTGCAACATGTATTTTCAAACATTTGAATTATCAGGATAATATGTTTCTTTGTTCTGACAAAATTGGGGTGGGGGACATTTTTTTAGGCAAAA
>NC_056743.1:1190460828-1190496016 GCF_019279795.1 Protopterus annectens | reverse complement strand
AACCCCTTTCCCCACGCCCACAATCGCACACATACCTAACCCCGAGCCCTAACCCTAACTCACCTAACCCACCTAACACTCACATCCACACAATCGCAAACTTACCTGAATCACCCGTAATCACCACATCACTGAAAATACCGAAGCAACAGAAATGGACAACCAAATTCTTTCCCTAGGAAAAAATTCGGGTTTCTGTTGCTTCAATATTTTGAACATTTGCTTAAATAAGGTTGATCAATCAGCGTTCGCTTGTTTAAGCGTTTGCTGATCTAATATAGACCCGGAACTCATTGGGCTATCATTCCAACATCGACTGCGTCCGAGTTGCCACATTTTCTTGTTCCTTTACTTGCTGCACAACTCCAAATGAACTTTTGTACTAGTTTCCCACTGAAGGCTCCAAAGTATCTTCATATGGTAACTGATCAGATGTTTCCTGCTCCACTGTTTTCTCCTTAATTTTGGGATTCATTATTCTACCATGCTGTGATGTTATAAGAGTTAGATTTTCTATACTAAATCCTTCACTTTGTAGGTAAACCATGACTTCAGTTTATTTATTCAACTTTCCTTTACAAATCCTCTTTTCTAATGCCCCCTTTGCTTTCTTATTTTTCGTATTGTAAAATTTTCCATATCCAGATGCCTTTGCCTGTATTTCTCTTCAAACATCTTTGGTGCTGCTTTTTTTTTGTATCGATTAGTTTGCTTTCTCCTTTGCATAAATATCACACCATATTAAATCTCTTTCTTTCCCATGTCCATATTTCTTCTTCAGATATCTCCCACGCCTCCTGTTTCTTTTTCCATCATGTTGTGACATAACCTGTTAGACCTTCACTAAATACTTCACTTTGCATATATTCCATAACTTCAGCTTTTATACTTTGCAGGTATTACATAACTTCAGCTTTTATTTTTTTTAACTTCTATCTCACTAATCTTCTGTTCTGCGTTTTCCCTTTGTAATCTTATTTTTTTGTATTGTGAAACTGTCCTTATCTGGGTTCCTTTGCCTGTATATTTGGCTTTCTCCTTTGCATAAACATTGTACTATACCAGATCTCTCTCTCCTTCCCATGTCCATACTACTTTTTTTTTTTTTTTTTTTTTTTTTACAAGTTCCAAAAATCTCTAGATTTTATTCTTTATATTTTCACATTTCCTAAGTCATTTCTTTTTCCAAATGGCCCAATATTTCTTGGTCTATATGTTTTTCACGAATCTGTTGTATTAATGAACACAAATATGCATTTGAAGCTTCACTTGTGCAAGTATTTTTCTTTCTTTCCTCTAATTTCTCTCAATGTTTTTGTGCATCTTCTGTCCGGAAAGTCTAGCCTTGTATAATAGTAACAATGCATAATTTCTTTCTTATCCTCAATAGTCTTTATCTTTATGGTCTTTTTTGGCCTGTTAGTTTTTGCGATTTTTGTGGACTACTATGTCCTTCTACAACAGGGAAGCCATCTTCCCTCTTGAGCATGGCCTAGCCCCACTGCAGGAATGTTTGTCTCTTGAGTCTACACTGTCATTTTCTAGTCCTGGCATCAGTACAGCCTACCAAGATTGGGCACTTTTTTATCCTGGGACTTGTGCACCAAGCTGTCTTTTTCATTTTTTTTAACCTACTTCTGTCCACGATGTATGTTATATAAAATATACTCTATGTATCGGTGTCGTCTTGATGAGATTTTGTAAACACAAGGTCCACCTTGTGAAGATACTCACCAAGACTTGAGGATGAATTCAATTCCAACAATACTACTCTCTCCTTTGCTTGCTGATTTTATCATCTCACCATTTGGATTAATGGCTTCTTCCCTAACAAAAGAGAGCATCAGTCAAAAGAAACTAGAATTTCATCGTATGCCAGACCACTGCACAGCAGCTGAAAGAAGGCAGCACAAATGCTACTACTAAGCAAAAGACAAGCCACTTCATTCATTATTCTGGGTCAAAACTTCTTTGAGGTCCAAACCTCTCAGTATCACATCTCCTCCCAACTTAGCAAGTTTTAGCCATTTTTTTCCTTGAGTGATATGAGCCTACCTTCTGTAACAAATGAGCTCAGCACTAATGTCTTGTAAGTTTAGACGCTTGTTTACATTAAGCACAGTATTCATACTCCTCCACATAATGATCACAACCTAAACTAAAAAACATTGTGCATTAAAGTCTCTTTCTAGGTGATATTTGCCTGCCATGACAATATTTTATGAGTAATTCTTCCATCAGATTTTTTCCATCTATACTGTGGAAGGAAATTTATGAAAGCAATGAATGGACTGAAATAGCTTAAAACATAAAAACTTCTACAAGCCACTACGCAGTCTGAACTGCTGCAACACAACAGAGAAATAAGCAACACGCTGAAATGGTATAGTAGCACTGAGGCCACATTAAACAATGCAAGATATAAAACAGTCTCGTGACACCTACAGTCAATCTAGACAGGAGTGAGACCTGTGCTGGTCAGTTCCATAAAATATGCCATTACTTGGGGGAAAAAGTAACGTAATGAGAATAGTCTCAAATGCTATGATATACCACTAAAGTGGCCCTATCCAAAATAAGATTAACAATTGCCAAATTACCCTTATGATGACATGCAGTTCAAACTTGACCCTAAACATGCCTACATGTGCTGTTAAGCACAAAGACTGGTTATAATGTCCAAACATAACCCAATGCTAAACTGCAAGATATTAAAAGCAGTTAGAACTTGATCAAAAACTGGATCACTGTATTCTGTTAAAAATGAAGCAAACAATAAACATTAAGAATGTGTGCACTTACCTTGGTGCTTGTGAACTACAAAGAACGTGAGATACATTTCTCCAGCAACCGTTTGTAAAAGGGTTCACACCACCTCTGAATTTACCCGTGACCTGTAGGCAAAACAACAATTATAGGTTTCACTTCCTGGCAGAGAGTTGATACAGTGTACAGCTCCAAAGGAGACCATAAAGAATGCGTAAAGTACAGTTTTGTACCTACCATAAATGTAGATGTTCGAAGATCCACATTGCTGCAGTCCTTACACTTGGGTATAGCGCTGTCCTCGGTCGGCCCGAATACCAAAGTATATGGCTGACGTCGGTCATGGTGCATTAAACTGACGCCAGGACGTCAGGGTATAAATGCGCATGACCGACGTCATATCCTCAGTCTTTTCTTGCCCCAGATGTCAGAAGACCCTAAACAGGGTAAAATCAAAACACCAAACACTAAACACCCTACACCCCAAACTATGTACAACTTCTAACAATTATATATAATAAAGTACTAACCTAACCACACAACCACCCCAAACACAGAGGGAAGGAGGGAGGGTAAATTGGACTGCAGCAATGTGGATCTTGAACATCTACATTTATGGTAGGTACAAAACTGTACTATGTTCTTCATCTCACATTGCTGCAGTCCTTACACTTGGGTAGATTCCCAAAGCAGAGGTGAGGAGGATGGCAAATCAAAGAGAAGCAGGAGCTGTCAAAATGCCCTGTAAAATAGCAGTGGCAAAACCAGCCCTAGATTTAGAGTAGAGAGGAAGGTGGTAGTGCTTAGAGAAAGTATGTACTGAACTCCAAGTAGCTGCCTCCAAAATGTCCTTAGTTGCCCTCCCCTTAGAAAAGCTGTAGAAGTGGCAGTAGCCCTAGTGGAATGAGGTCTAATCCCTGTTGGAATCTGCTTGCCATGATGGGAATAACAAAATGCAATGCAAAACCCAATCCATTTAGAAAGAGTTTGTTTTGACACAGGCTTGCCCTGGAGAACCAAAAGCAAAAGAAACAAACAACTGTTGAGACTGCCTGAAACTCTTAGTCCTATCTAAGAAGTAGCGTAACTGCCTGTGCACATCCAAAGTATGCAAAATCTTTTCCCCTTGTTTTGGGGGTCTGCATAAAAGGTAGGTAATGAATAGTTTGGTTTAAAGACACACTTGAAACCACCTTAGGCATAAAGGAAGGGTTAGTGCGAAGATACCCTATCCTTATGGAAAATCAAGAAAGGCTCAACAGCCATAAGGGCCTGCAATTCAGAAACCCTTCTTGCAGAGGTGTACGGCCAACAAAAGCAGTCTTCCATGACAAATATTTTAACTCAGCCGTAGCTGCAGGCTCAAAAGGTGGCAGAGTGAGCTTTTCCAACACATAATTGAGGTCCCAAGCAGGAGTAGGAGCTCTTCGTGGAGGTCTTATGTTCTTTGCCCCTCTGAGAAATTGCTTGAACAAAGAATGAGAAAACAAAGGTGGATCACAGTCATAGTGAGCTGAAATTGCTGCAGCATGAATCTTAATGGAAGAGAAGGACAAACCCTTGTCCAATAACTCAGTAAGGTATTGAAGAGCCACACTCAAATTAGGCTCAGAAACATTTAAATCCTTTGCTGCACTCCAAAACAAAAATCTCTTCCACTTGTCTGCATACACTTTCCTTGTACTAGGTCTCCTAGCTTCCATAATCACATTCAAAACTTGTTGAGGAAGTTGAGCCCTGCTATGAGCTAAAACAGGATATGCCATGCTGTGAGATGAAGAGAGTGAAGCTTGACATTGAGTAGATGACCGTCCTTTAGGGACAACAGATGTGGAATCAAAGGGAAGGGCCACGGTGGTTCCATATCAGATTGCTCAGTAGTGGGTACCAATGGTGGCGGGGCGGATCTGGAGCTAGCAGGATCATTCTTGGTTTGTCCGGTCTTACCTTTAGCAGTACCTTTAGAAGTAGAGGAAGAGGTGGGAAGGCATATACATGAAGATTTTTCCAACTGAAAGAAAGAGCATCCACTTTCCAAGCTGCTTGGTGTATCCTTTTGTGCAAAACTTTGGCAGCTGGTGGTTTAGAGGAGAAGTTTAACAGATCTATGTCTGGCGTTCCCCATGACACTGTTAATTGTTGAAATACATGAGGATCCAGTTTCCACCGTGGGGATCCATGATTTGTCTGCTTAACACATCTGCTAAGGAGTTCTGTACTCCCGGCAGAAACCTTGCCTGAAGATCTAGTTGTAAACTGAGAGCCGTGTCCCACAAAATCATTGCTTGTCTGCATAGAGGGTAAGAATGTGTACCCCCTTGCTTGTTGATGTACCACATGACAGTTGTGTTGTCTGTTAGAATCAACACCTGCCCTGGAAGAAGTAATTCCTTGAAAGCTGTTAATGCAAACTGGACTGCTAACATCTCCTTCAGGTTGATATGTAGATGTTGTAGTCTGGCAGGCCACTTGTCCTGTATCCATTTTCCATTGAGATGAGCTCCCCAAGCTTTGTCCGAGGCATCTGTTGTTAGAATCTGACTCGCCTCTGGGCGGGTCACAGAAAGTCCCTTGTTTAGGTGACATTGCTGAGCCCACCACAAGAATTCCTTTTGGATGCAAGGTATTATTGGAATGACAGTGTCCAGATCCTGGCAGTGCTGTGTCCATAGATTCTTGAGATACCATTGTAGCTTCCTCATATGCAGTTTGGCATTGGGAAGCACCAGAATACAAGATGCCATGAACCCTAAGGCTTGAAGGACTGTCCTTGCAGTCAGCCCGACTGGTGTGATAGTTGTTGGAAGTAAAGGGAAAGATTCTTTTGTTTGTCCGGGGTCAAAAGGCCATCTGGGTTGCTGTATTCAGTCTCACACCCAGAAAGCACATGTCCTGAGAGGGTACTAGACTGGACTTTGTTTCGTTCACAGAATACCCCAGGCATCTTAGCACTGCTATCACATATTTTAAATGCTGTAGAATCTCGTCCTTGCCTTGAGCCAGAATCAGGCAATCGTCCAAATAAGGATAGATCTGTATTCCTCTCAATCTGAAGAAAGCTATCACTGGAGCCAGAACCTTTGTGAATACTCTGGGTGCAGTAGATAAGCCAAAGGGCAATGCAGAGAATTGATAGTGTGAATTTCCAGCTCGAAACGCAGATACTTCCTGCAGCCTAGAGTGATAGGAACATGAAGGTAAGCCTCTTTGAGATCCAAAGTTACCATCCAGTGATCTTTGCCCAGGAGAGGTAAAAGCTGTTGCAATGTCAGCATCTTGAACTTGGGAATGTCCAGAAAGGTGTTGAGGATAGACAAATCCAGAATTGGTCTCCACGTGTTCCCCTTTTTTGGTACTAGGAATAGGCGAGAATAAAATCCTAGGCCCCTTTCTGCCATAGGCACCGGTTGTATGGCCCCTATCTGTATTAATAGAGAAATTTGTCTGTAAGCTTCTAATCTGTGCTGAGGAGGAATGTCTGGCATGCCCTTGAAAGGTGGTAAGGTATGGAAATAAAATCTGTAACCGTGGTGAATGATATCCAATACCCATCTGTCTTGGGTAATTAAACTCCAGTTCTCCTTGAAAAGTGTCAGTCTTCCTCCCAAAGGTGCTGTCAGACGGGAAGGGTCTGGCAGTTGAAAAGGTAGGTCATTGGGTCTGTCTACGAAAGGGCTGACCCCTGCCCTCACCTGAAGACTGTGCAGGTGAGCCCCCTGTCCTGGATCTAAAAGAACCCTGAGCTCTGCCCCTAGCACGCCTAGACCTACCCCTAGACTGGGAATCATAAGAAGGATATGTCCACGCCTTGCTTGGCCAATTTCTACTAAACTTTGGAGGTTGAACCTGTAAAAAATCTTTAACAGTGCATAGATTTAGCTTTGTCCTCCATTTTCTTTAAAACTTCTTCAACAGGCGAACCAAACAACACATCAGATTGTAAAGGGGCATCCAAGATCCTTGACTTAACATGCTCAGCTAAATTCTGATCCCTTAGCCAGGCGTGCCTGCGTAGGACAGTACCAGTGGCAGCCACCCTGGAAGAGGCCTGTACAGCATCAAAACCACATTGTAAGGAATGCTTACCCACCTGTTCAGACACATGCACCAGATCTTGTAACTCCTTACATTCAATACCTTCTGCCAGAGCATCTACCTTAGACTTTAACTGTGAAAGAAGATAGATCTGATATCTCAGCATGTGGAATTGACAATTCAAAGCCCTCATGGCTAAAGTTGAAGAAGTATAAACTTTCTTACCCCATCTGTCTAAAGCCCTTGCCTCTTTATCCGAGGAACCGGATTTTTAACAACAGAAGCCTTAACCCCTTTAGGTCCCTGAGTAACAGTCTCTGGATCTGCCCTAGGGCTTTTAAAAGATACTTGTGAGCTTCAGGCACCCTATAGTATCTGTCCGGCTTAACAGGAGCGGGAGGTAAAGAATCAGGGTTAAGAGAAGCCTCTGCAAAAACATCTTCCACCACAGAAAGAACAGGAGGTATAGCTAAAGGCCTATGCTGGGGTAAAAACAAAAATTCCCTAAGTCTTTTCCTGGAATCAGAGAAATCCTGACCTTCCCATTTAAAATGCTCCCTCATGGAATGGAGAGTCTCTGAGAATGAAAAATCCTCAGGAGGAGAAGCAGTAGGAGTGGTGTCATCCACATCAGAATCAGAATAATGAGAAAACTCCTGTAAATCTTCAGCCAAGACTCAAGCATCAGAATCCTGTTCAAAATTCCCAAATTCAGGATCCACCCTAGGCCTTTTGTCAGGAGGGGGCATAGAACCCCTAATCATAGTAATTAAATCTTCAGCCATCTTAAGCATATGTCTCTTGGGCACAGGGCCTGAAGTACTAGGAGAGACACCTGTAACTGCTAAACCTGGCCTGCCTTGGAAGAAGCCTTTGTAACAGTGGGGAAGGCCTAACCACCTTAGGGAAGAGAGGGAAGGACAGCTACCTGAGAAGCCCTTCAGCCTGGCCTACCTCCTGCGAAGACACATCCTGTAACAATAAAGTCTCCCTGGGACTCTAAGGAAACTTCTGTTTGGGCCTCTGGCTCAACTGAGCCCTCTAAAGAACCGACGTCCGGGACGGATCGTTCTTCTAACCTAGGCCTAGGTGCTTTGTCCTTGCGCTTTGGTAGCGGCGCCGGAGCATCCGACGGCATTTTGTAATTGCACCGCTTCCCAAGACTAACCTGGCACAGTCTAATCTCCTCTTTATAGTACGCTTGTTAAATCTAGCACAAGAGGGACACCCAACAACGCCGTGCTCAGGCCCTAAACAAGGTATACACAAGTTATGGTAATCCCTATGTGGTATTTGTTTCCCACAAGAAATACAGTTATTTACATTTTCTGACATCCGTAAAATACTGAGGCAAGAAAAACCAAAATATTCCCCAACGGGTACTTAGCCAACTTGGATTCGGTCTGAAACTCCGGTTTCGAAAATCTCAGGACGCCAACCTGCACTCGCAATTTTGCTTCTGCATCGACCACGCTGCAAAAGACTGAGGATATGACGTCGGTCATGCGCATTTATACCCTGACGTCCTGGCGTCAGTTTAATGCGCCATGACCGACGTCAGCCATATACTTTGGTATTCGGGCCGACCGAGGACAGCGCTATACCCAAGTGTAAGGACTGCAGCAATGTGAGATGAAGAACATCATTATTTTCATAATAAAGTTTCATACTCGACTCCAGCATGCTCAGAAAAAAGTCAACAATTCATCATTTCATTTGTAACCCAACGCACCTATCAGCTGCCATCTGGAGTGCTGACAAAACTTAAGCTGCCCTTACTCTTCGAGAAATCTCAACTGCCAAAGTAGCCAGCAATTTATTAATGTTTAATCTGTAATGGGAGTTGGCAAGATGGCATCAGTGGAGCTGGCTGGGTCTGTGCACTGCTCCACTCGTGCCGCAGTTTTTCTGGTTGTTTAAATGTAACACTGGGGTTACTTATGGCTAATAATGCAATATAAAACTGAACATTAGTAGCCAGTGAGGACTTGCATCCATATATATATATATATATATATATATATATCTATATATATATATCTATATATATATATCTATATATATGTATATATATATATATGTATATATATATGTATATATATATATATATATATACATCTATATATATATACATAAATATATATATGTATATATATATATAGATATATAGATATATATATATATATATATATATAGATATATATATATATGTGTATATATATATATATGTATATATATATATATATATATATATATATATATATATATACATACATATACACATACACACGTATACTGAAGAGGTGAAAGCTAACAAAGTCCCTGACTGATGCTTAGTCAAAGTGACTAGGCGTTTTCCACTATGAGCACCTTTCCTGCTAGCTAATACCAAGGAACATTACAATGCGTTTCTGGTAACACTCTGAAGTACACTTCATTCTAGTTTGACATTTACTGTTATATTTCAAACAGTATACATGCAATATAGGCCTCTGATCTTAGAATTGGTCCCTCTGCTAAAAGGGAAAAGTACAGTTTTGTACCTACCATAAATGTAGATGTCCGATAGGTATGCATCTGCAGTCATCACATATGGGCTGTCCTGCCTCAGGCAACCCTTCGGTCGGCCGGATTCCAAAGTCTGGGTCCGGCGTCGGCTGATGTCGCCCTTTCCCCGACGTCAGAGCGCCTGGGGTATAAGAGTCAGCCGACGCCATCTTCCTCAGTTTTTCTTGCCACAGATGCCAGGTGCCCTCTAAGAAAGGCTAAATTTGGAGAAATGCAAAATATTCCAAACATGCACAGTAATAAAAAAACAAATACACCATAATAGATAACCCCAGCTAGCTATAAGAGGGAGTATTACCCAAGAAATACCACAGAGGGGAAGGAGGGAGGGAAAACCTGACTGCAGATGCATACCTATCGGACATCTACATTTATGGTAGGTACAAAACTGTACTATGTCCTTCAAGGATGCATCTGCAGTCATCACATATGGGTAGAATACCATAGCCAATCTGGGGGTAGAGGATCTATGTATGGGATGCTGTAGCTAAAATGCCCTGCAGGACTGCCATAGCAAAGCCTGCTCTGGATCTGGAATATAAAGGTAAATTGTAATGCTTGGAAAATATATGCATGGAGCTCCATGTAGCAGCTTCTAAAATGCCCTTGGTAGCCACCCCTCTTAAGAAGGCTGTGGAGGTGGCTGTGGCTCTCGTGGAATGAAGTCTAATGTTAGCTGGCACAGTTTTTCCAGGAAGGAGTAACCAAAACGAATGCAATTCCCTATCCATTTTGAGATTGTCCGTTTGGAAATTGCTTTTCCTTGTGCACCAGCAGCATATGCTACCAACAGCTGGTCAGTTTTTCTGTAACTTTTAGTTCTGTCCAAGTAGTAGCGCAACTGTCTGTGTATGTCCAGGGTGTGCAGAAGTTTCTCCCCTTTGTTTTGTGGATTCGGAAAGAAGGTAGGCAAATGAATAGCTTGGTTCAATGAGACCCTTTGGCATAAATGTAGGACTGGTTCTCAATGAGACTCTGTCCTGATGAAAAATAGTAAATGGCTGTACTGCCATGAGAGCCTGTAACTCAGATACTCTTCTTGCTGAAGTTATGGCCAGAAGAAAGGCAGTCTTCCAAGACAAGAACTGTAGCTCTGCAGATGCTGCTGGTTCAAAGGGAGGCAGTGTTAGTTTCTCCAACATGAAGTTAAGGTCCCAAGTAGGCAATGGTGGTGTCCTTGGAGGCTTGATGTTTTTAATCCCTCTTAGAAACTGCCTTAGGAGAGGATGTGAGAAGACAGGTGGATCAGAATTGTACTCTGCTGAAATTGCTGAAGCATGAATTTTAATGGAAGAGTACGACAGACCATTGTGGAACATTTCTGCCAAGTATTCCAGGATACGTGCCATGCTCATCACCGCCACATCTAGGCCCTTTGTGGTGTTCCAAATGAGAAATCTTTTCCATTTTGCTGAATATGCCTTTCTTGTGGAAGGTCATGAAGCTTCCATGATAATATCCTTCACTCTCTGGGATAGACTATCCCGAGGAGGAATCAAGGTATTTTCCAGGCTGTTAGTTGCAAGGTTTTCAGGTTGGAATGCAGAGTTTTGTAATTGTGCTGTGTCAGGAGCAGTGGCCATTGAGGAAGAGGCCATGGTTTCGTGCATGACATGCTCTTTAACAGTGGGTACCAGTGCTGTCTTGGCCAGTCCGGAGCTATCAGAATCACTTTTGGCTGCTCTGTCCTGATCTTCAGTAAGACCTTGGTCATTAATGGGAGAGGTGGAAATGCATACACTGTTAGAGTTCTCCAGCTGAAAGAGAGGGCGTCCACTTTCCATGCTTGTGGGTGGTATGTCCTTGAGCAGAATTTCTTCAGATGATGATTGTGGGGGGAGGCAAAAAGATCTATGTCCGTCCTGCCCCATGATTGTGTTATCTGTAGAAAGATGTCTGGGTGCAGCATCCATTCGTGTGCATCCATGATATTTCTGCTTAAGCTGTCCGGCAGTATATTGTCTTTCCCTGGCACAAATTGAAATTGCAGCTCTATGTTGAGTTTCAAGGAAAGTTCCCATAGATTCATTGCCAGTCTGCAAAGAGGATATGAATGGGTGCCTCCTTGCTGGTTTATGTACCACATAACTGTGGTGTTGTCTGTCCTTAATAGTAGGTGGCCTTGATGCAGAAAAGGTTTGAAGGCTTCGACTGCATGTATAAGTAACAGAAGTTCCTTGTGGTTTATGTGCATTCGTAGCTCTTTTTGTGACCATAGACCTTGAATGCATCTGCCCTCCATGTGCGCTCCCCATCCGTGGTCTGAAGCGTCCATTGTAATGGTTTGGCAGGCTATTGGTTTGCTGAAGGGCAGACCCCTGTTTGACTGGCTTGCTTGAGCCCACCACAAGAATTCCCTTTGAAGGCATGGGATGAGTGGTATCAAAGTTTCCAAGCTGTGACTGTGCTGAGACCATAAACTCCTTAGGTACCATTGTAGTTTCCTCATATGCAGCCTCGCTTGTGGAATCAGAAGGATGCAGGAAGCCATGTAACCCAGGGCCTGCAGGATTTGCCTTGCAGTCAGCTGAGTTTTTCTTGTCAGACTTTTGAAGTAATCTGGTAGTTGACTGTTTTTCTTCTGTGAGGAAAGCCATTTGGGTGGTTGTATCTAGATTCGCACCCAGAAAGGTTATTCTTTGGGATGGAACAAGTCTTGATTTGTGAATGTTGACTGTATATCCCAGGGCCTGAAGTAGGTGAATGGCATAATTCAAATGTTTTACCAAAGTTTGTTGGCTGTCCGCTTGTATAAGGCAGTCGTCCAGATATGGGTATATTTGAATCCCCTGAAGTCTGCAGTGTGCAATTACTGATGCCAGGCATTTCGTGAATACTCTGGGCGCAGTAGATAAGCCAAAGGGCAATGCTGAGAATTGATAATGCTCTGAACCTGCAAGAAATCTGAGGTGTCTTCTGCAACTTTGTCTGATAGGGACATGCAGGTATGCCTCCTTGAGGTCTAGAGTTACCAGCCAAGACCCCTTGCCCCAGCATGGGAAGGAGCTGCTGTAGAGTCAGCATTTTGAACTTTGGTACAATGAGATAAGTATTCAGTGCGGACAAGTCGAGAATAGGCCTCCATTGCTTTTCTTTTCTTGGCACAAGGAAAAGTCTGGAATAAAATCCTTGGCCTTGTTCTGAGAGAGGAACCTTTTCTATAGCTTTCATTTGCATTAAGCTGGAGATTTGTTTCAAAGCCTCTGCCCTTTGATTTGGTGGCAGGTCTGGCATGCCTTTTCTTTTTGGTAATGTGTGAAAATGGAACCTGTATCCTTTGTCTATTTGTAGTGTCCATTTATCCCTCGTAATACTGTGCCAATTTTCTGAGAATAAAGAAAGCTTTCCGCCCAAGGGTGCTTCCAATTGAGCCCTGGTTGGCGGTGTCAAAGTAAAGTAATTGAGCCTGTCCTTGTGCAGCAGTTGTAGGTCCTGCATTACCTCTCTGATTGGGAGGCTGCCATTGACGCCCTCTGTAGGAGCCTCTAGCTTGCCCTCTACCTCTGGCACGCCTGTTCTTGCCTCTCTGAAACCTCTCTGTGTCTGGAAAGGACCAATTTTTGGAAGGCCAATTCCTGCTGAATCTTGGTGGTTGGACTTGGAGAAAATCTTTGACAGTTTGTACAGATTTTGCCTTTTCTTCAACTTTCTTTAGGACCTCCTGAGCCGTGGAGCCAAATAACTTTTGCATTTCCAGTGGAGCATCCAGAAGCTTTGCTTTGACATGGTCTGGCAGAGATTGTTCCTTCAGCCAAGCATGCCTATTGTGATGACTGCGCCAGTCATAGCTGACCTACATGAAGCTTCCAATGCATCATAACCACATTGCAAGAAATGGTTGCTAACCTGTTGGGAGTTATGTACCAGATCCTGAAGTGATTTGCGATCTAGGGGTTCAGGTGAAGACAGTTTTTTATGCAATTCATCTAACAAATACTCTTGGTACTGTATCATATGAAATTGACAATTAAATGCCCTCATAGAAAGAGTAGCAGAAGTATACACTTTTTTACCCCATCTCTCTAAAGTTCGAGACTCCCTTTCAGAGGGGAGAGTATTTTTAGTAGTGGCAGCTGCAACCCCTTTAGGGCCCTGGGAAATAGTTTCTGGGTCAGCAGAGTGGACCTTGTAAAGGTGAAGGTGAGAGTCCGGGACCCGGTAGTACCTATCGGGTTTGACAGGAGCCGGAGGAAGAGCATCAGGAATTGTGCTAGACTCAGAGTACACATCATCAATGACATTTAAAACAGGAGGAATAGCCAAAGGTCTATGCTGAGGCAAATGCAAGAAGGTCCTTAATCTCTTCCTGGAATCAGAGAATTCCTGGCCCTGCCACTGGAAATGCTCTCTCATAGTGTGGAGTGTCTCCCCAAAGGAAAACTCTTCAGGAGGGGAGGCCGAAGGAATAGATTCCTCTACATCAGAATCCTTGTAGGCCGAAAAAGCCTCCTCCTGGTGGTCCGAGAGAGTAGAACCATCTGAGGCCTCATCTGAGGAGTGGGGATCAGATTGCTCAACCCTGGGCCTTTTATCTAGAGGAGGTTGAGAGCCCCTGTCAGGATGAGGTTGAGAGCCCCTAATTAGGGAGATAAGGTCCTCTGCTAAGCTTAGAATCTGTGAACCTGTAGTAGGTCCCTGAGGGATAACCTTGGGAGGCAAAGCTTTGGATAGTTTAGCAGCTTTAGCCTTAGAGAAAGCCTTAATGGACATGGATGCAGGAGGCCTAGCTGCACCATGTGCTGGTGTAGTTTTGTCTAAAGGTATGGTGTCGGAAGGTTCCAGGACACCAGTTTCTGTAGGAAATTCAATAATCGATTCAGCCGGGGCCTCCGGGACCGAGGTAGTCGGCTGAGCAGTTTCGGTGGTAGGAAGTTCCAAGGACTCAGTTTCAGCCGAGACAGAGACACTCGCGGTAGGCCTGGCCGTGGTTTCAGCCGAAACCGCAGCCCGCGTGTGTCGGTCCTTGTCCTTCCGTTTCTTAATCAAATGTGAAGTCGGAGTCTCCAACTGCATATTGTACGAAAAACTAGCCACAAAAAATTCCTCTGCAAACTCCACCCGACGTCTAAGAGTGCGTCGGTTGAAGGAAGCACAGGCTGAACAGGCCGAGACGTCGTGGTCTGGGCCTAGGCAGGGGAGGCAGTAAGAGTGGAAATCCTTATGAGGTATTTGTTTCCCACAAGTTAAACAATTATTAACTTTATCTGACATCGGCTGAGGCAAGAAAGAGTCCCCAACGGGGTACTTAGCTTTTTGAAGTCTTCGGTAGCGGAATTACAGGAGCACTTGCGAACTGCTTTTGCTTCGGGCACCACGCAAGAAAGACTGGGGAAGATGGCGTCGGCTGACTCTTTTATACCCCAGGCACTCTGACGTCAGGGAAAGGGTGACATCAGCCGACGCCGGACCCAGACTTTGGAATCCGGCCGACCGAAGGGCTGCCTGAGGCAGGACAACCCATATGTGATGACTGCAGATGGATCCTTGAAGGACATCTGCACTTCTGTCACTTCTAACGGCAGAGAAGGCCTCATGGCTGGATTCCACTTTGATATGATTGTTGCCTGGATGAACAATTTGAGGAAGAAATTTATATCCAGTTTTTATACCATCACTAGAGTACAACTCAAACATTTCAAATTAAAAGTTTTTCTAGTTATTTGGTGGCCTCTGAAAACACCAGGACACAATACTTCACATAAAGGCATTACTATTACAGACACTGAGTATCAGGAAAGCTAAGTGTCATGGCACCATCTGCATTACCTTTTTACTCAATCTGCAAATCCATGATTATTTTTGTGACTCAGTTAGTTTGACCACACCACTTCAATTGTTTGAAAACATGGAAATTAGACTTGCATGTTACAACTCAAAATCTACACAGAGACATTTTTTTCTCATGAAATGCAATGGATTTTTACTTCTGATGTAAAGTAGTGTTCTTCCCAGGCCTCTGCTGAAAAAGGGCTATTTACAGCTCAGTCGGACTATTCCCGGTCAACAAAAGTAAAATAAATATTAGTGATTAATGTATTCTGCATATTAAGCAGTAGTTCACGCAACACCCCTAATGGAACAGAGTCTAATGCACAACATTAGAGTGTGGCAGTCAAGGTATATGAATCTAATTATGAAGCTTTAAGGCAGTAAAAGGATGGTCAGCTAAAAAATGCACCCAAGACTACTTATTCTATTTAGAGGAATTTCAGTGTAGCTCAATGCTGAATGTAAAGCCACAGGTTTATTTGCAAGAAATCATGGGAATGCAGCCAGAGTATGTCGCAACTAAAATATTTTCAAGATACAAAGCATAGAATTTAAAACCTTAGCATAATAGTAGATGTCCTTCTCTTCTGTAATGTAGTGTTCTTCACAGTAAGGATCTCCTGCCAAGGATAGTCCAATATCCATCCAGTACACCGAAGCTTTAGATATTGTATGCACCATATATTCATAGGCTGGTACTAGGCTATCGGCCCTAGGGCCTATAAAAGCCTAGCCATAACAATTCCCTGACTATTTCTTCCCACAATATTTACTTCCTTGGACCCCTGTCTAGCAGGGCAACTGATGTGATCCCCAGGGTGACTTTCCTATCTACCATCCAATCGTCAAGCTTCCTTTTGAAGAGGGCCAAAGAGGCGCTCTGCTTGACATGTATGAGCAGTCTATTCCAGAGTCTGAGGAGTCTCTGGGTCAGGAACCTATCCCTCCAGCATGTTTTGTTCATTGTGATGACAAGGTTTAGATCCCTGGAGCATGTGGCTTTGAGGGATTGGGATTTCTTTAAGTGTAGCATGTCCAACAGCTCTGGGTTTGACATGGCCTTGTATGTTAAGCAGAGATCGCCCTCTGAGTAGACAATATGCGACAAGAGTATAACTGGAGTGTCTTTTTTTTTTTTTTTTTTTTTTTTAAGATGGTCAGCACAAGGCATCTGTTTTAGGCCTGTGATTCTTTTAGTGAGGTATTTCTGTGGCCTTTCCAGTTGTTGCAGATGTCTTGAGAGGTACATACCAAACGGGCATTGTATTCTATAATGAGTCTGAGGGAGAAGTACAGTAGGACAATGACCTTTTTTCTGTATGAAAAGGCCTTAGTGATGAGGTGTGCCACATAGGATTTCCTGACTGTTGTGGTGATGTGGTTATCAAAGGTGAGACCACTGTCCACCTGTGCCCTAAGTCTCTCATCACACTTTCGGTGTTTAGTGTACTGCCACCGATGTGGTAATTCACGGGTACATGTTTCTTCCCAAAGGGGATAACTATACATTTCTTGGCATTGAGCTTGAGCCCATGGCTCTGGCACCAAGCATCTGTTTCTGTAAGGCCCTTTTGTAGAATATCCACATCATTTGAGGATTCAATACTGGTTCCCAGTTTGCAGTCATCTGTGACCTTTGTTAGCTAGAGTCCCTTAGTGTTGGCCTGTACTTCAGAGAAGTAGATGCCAAACAAGAGTGGTCCCAGGACTGAACCCTGAGGTACTCCACTTCTCTGGATCTGGATTTGGAGTTGGCTACTTTTACAGTGTGGATTCTGTTAGTAAGCCAGTTGGCAACCCATCGAGTGATGTAGGGATTAATGCCCAGCTTAGTAAGTTCATCTATGATTCCAGAGTGGGGGATGGTGTTGAAGGCCTTGGCGATGTCCAGATATGCTGTGTGGACTGCCTTACCCTCGTCCACAGCTCTGGAAACTGATTCGAAGATGTCAGTCAAGTTCATGAGACAAGATCAGCCCTTCACATACCCAAACAGGGTGGGGTCCAAGGTTTGCTCCCCGTTCACGACATATGGACTCAGTTACCCAGAAGTGGACTGCCCCAGTACAGAACAGTCTCCATAAGAGAAAAGAAGCTATGCACATCCAGGAGAAAATGCAGATGGAAATGGAAGACCCTCGGTCAGAAGGAAGACAAAAACAAAATCCAAATGAAAAAAAGAGTTGGAGGGAACAAATACTGCAACAGTTAAGAGAAACACATCTACTGTAATAGTAAGATTTTACACACCCATACAATGTTCTTCTATATTACTGCTGCAGTATTCTTCACAGTACGGAGAGTATAAAAGTTGAAGAAAAAGGACTGGGAGGTGGAAGGCTGGGAAGAGCCCCTTAACAAACCCATGCAGAATGGCCCAAGCAAAACCTGTTCTGGCCCTAGAAACCATATTCAATTTATAACGCTTTGCAAGGGTATACACTTTAGACCAAGTAGCAGCTTCAAGCTTCAAGGATGGAATTGGTGTCCAACCCCTTGGAGAAAGCACCAAGAAGAGGAAACAGCCCTAGTGGAGTGAGTTCCAATAGAGGCAAACCGACATCTGTCATGAAAAAAAAAACAAAAGGAAATGGCCTTAGCTATCTAGCAGGAGAATGGTTTGCTTAGAAACAGCCAAACCAAATGTCCTGGGATGAAAAGAAAAAAAAAGCTAGTCAGATCTACGAATGGCCTTAATTTATCCAAATAATACCCAAGCTGTCTATGCAAAGCCAAGGTATGTAGGGCCCTCTTACTAGCAGACTGAGCAGGATAAAAGGAAGCGAGTTGAACTGCCTGATTCAAAAGACAACACATTTACCACCTTGGGCACAAAAGGAGGATTAGTACAAAGGGACACCCTGTCCCTGTGGAAAAACAAAAAAGGAGGCATGGCCAATAGGGCCTGAAGCTCAGAAACTCTCCGAGCAGAAGAGCAAGTAATAAGACAGTCTTCCAGGTACAGTGTTGGAGAGAAGCTGAAAGTACAGTTGTGTACACTTACCATAAATGTAGATGTTCGAGTGTCTTCATTGGTGCAGTCATCACTGTAGGGTTCTTCCTGCCGGCAGGCAGCCCTCAGTCGGCCAGAATCCCAAAGTCTGGGTCCGGCGTCGGCTGTGTACTCACCCTCCCTGACGTCAGAGTGCCAGGGGTACAAAGCTTCCAGCCGACGCCATGTTCTCCAGTTTTTCTTGCCCCAGATGTCAGGTGGCCAAAAATGAAGGCTAAAAGTAAAACAAAAATGTAACATACAACAAACCCCATACCCTGTAGCAAATACACCTCAGAAGAAGGGTGAAGTAGGGAATCACACCAATAAAAGTATAAGAGGGGACAGGAGGGTGGGTAACCCAGACTGCAACAGTGAAGACACTCGAACATCTACATTTATGGTAAGTGTACACAACTGTACTATGTTCATCATGTTTCACTGCTGCAGTCATCACTGTAGGGTAGAATGCCAAAGCTGAGATAAAGGGTGCTGGTTACGGAGTAGAGGAGGTGGCTAGAAGGCCTTGCAAGACTGCAGAAGCAAAGCCTGCCCTAGACTTAGAATAAAGAGGGAGATTATAGTGCTTAGAAAAAGTATGCACTGAACTCCAAGTTGCAGCTTCCAAAATATCTTTGGTAGGTACTCCTCTGAGAAAGGCAGCTGAAGTAGCAGCAGCTCTGGTAGAGTGAGTCCTAATTTTTCCTGGGATTTGCTTTCCATGATGAGAGTAACAAAATCTGATTCCATGAGCAATCCATTTAGAAATGGTCCATTTTGAAATAGCTTTGCCTTGGGAATTTGCTGCATAAGAAACAAACAGTTGTTCTGTTTTCCTGATATCCTTGGTTCTGTCCAGGTAAAAGCGAAGCTGCCTGTGCACATCCAAAGAATGCAAGATCCTCTCCCCCTTATTTTGTGGATTAGGGAAAAAAGTTGGCAGGTGAATAGTTTGGTTTAAAGCCACTTTAGAAACCACTTTAGGCATGAAAATAGGATAAGTCCTCAAAGGAACCCTGTCTTGATGAAAAATAATGTAAGGTTCCACAGCCATGAGCGCTTGTAACCCCGAGACTCTCCTGGCTGAAGTTAAAGCCAGTAGGATAACAGTCTTCCATGATAAATACTTTATATCAGATGTGGCAGCAGGCTCAAAAGGAGGCAGAGTAAGTTTTTCCAGGACATAATTGAGGTCCGAGGCAGGAATAGGTGGTGTCCTAGGGGGCCTTAAATTCTTTGCTCCTCTGAGAAATTGTTTCAGAAGTGGATGTGAAAAAATTGGAGGATCTGTATTATAATGTGCAGAGATAGCTGAGGCATGTATTTTTATGGAGGAAAAAGATAAACCCTTATGCAACATTATCTGTAAGGTAATGTAGAATCAATGGAATATTTGGAATGTGAGGATCTGATTCCTGAGCATGCATCCAGGTGCAAAATCTCTTCCATTTACCTTCATAAGATTTCCTAGTGCTAGGCCGTCTAGCTTCTAAGATAACATCCATGACCTGTTTGGAAAGGGTAGGATTAATCATAGGCCCTGAATACGCCAGGCTGCCAGGCTGAGAGTTTTGATATGAGAGTGCAGGACCTGGCCCTGATGTTGAGACAAAAGATTTGGAATCTGAGGTAGAATCCAAGGAGATTCCTGGGATAGATTTATCAGTGTTGAGTACCAAAATTGTCAAGGCCAATTCGGGGCAAGTAAGATCAGCTTTGGTTTGTCCTGTTTTATTTTTAATAACACCCTTGGTAGAAGAGGTAGTGGTGGAAAGGAATACCCCAAGAGGTTCCTCCAACTGAATGAGAGAGCATCCACTTTCCATGCTAGCTTGTGACATGTCCTTGTGCAAAAAGTCGGTAACGGGTAGTTGTGGGGAGATGTAAATAGATCTATGTCTGGGCAGCCCCAGGCCTCTGTAATCATCTTGCATATTTGGGTGTCCAGCATCCACTCGTGTGGGTCTGACAGGTTCCTGCTCAGGTTGTCTGCCAGAGATTTTTGTTTCCCTGGCAGGAATTGAGCTTGTAGGTCCACTTTGCAAGCTAGTGCTGTGTTCCGTAGAGCCATGCCTAGTCTGCAAAGGGGGTAGGAGTGTGAACCCCCTTGCTTGTTTATGTACCACATAACTGTGGTGTTGTCTGTCCATATCAGTAGCTGCCCTGGCTGTAAAAGATCCCTGAAAGTCAAGAGGGCATTCTGCACAGCATCTCTTAAATTGATATGTAGATGTTTCTGATCCTCTGTTCAAAAACCTTGCAGGCCTTTCCCCTGCATGTGGGCTCCCCCATGCATAATCCGAGGCGTCCGTGGTTATCACTTGGTAGGCTGGAGGTAGACTGAAGGCTTTCCCTTTGTTTTGAAGACATGCCATGGCCCACCAATGGAATTCCTTTTGCAGGCAAGGCAAGACAGCAATCACTGTTTCCAGACTGTGGCAATGCTGGGACCATACGCTGTTTAGGTACCATTGTATCTTCCTCATATGCAGTCTTGCATATGGTACGAGTAGGATGCAGGAAGCCATGTAACCCAAAGACTGCAGGAATTTCCTTGCAGTTAGCTGAGACATTAACGCCAGGCTTTTGAAAGTTGAAGCCAGCTGTAGTTGTTTTTCTGATGTCTGGAATGCCATCTGGGTTGTTGTGTCTAAAAGAGCACCCAGGAATGTTATCTGTTGAGTGGGTGTCAAATTTGACTTTTTTACATTCACAGTGAATCCCAGGTACTTGAGTAGATTCTGAACAAATTCCAGGTGCTGGAGTAAAATGTCCTTGCTGTCTGCTTGAATAAGGCAGTCGTCCAGATAAGGGTAAATCTGAATTCCCTTAAGTCTGCAGTAAGCTACTACTGGTGCCAGGCACTTGGTAAAGACCCTGGGCGCAGTAGACAAGCCAAAGGGCAGCGCAGATAATTGGTAATGTTTCGGGCCTGCCTTGAACCTGAGGTATCTTCTGCACTCCTGTCTGATAGGAATGTGTAGGTAAGCCTCCTTTAAATCCAATGTCACCATCCATGCATTTTTGCTCAACATTGGCAGGAGCTGCTGCAGAGTAAGCATCTTGAACTTTGGTATATCCAGGAAAGTGTTTAAAACTGACAGATCCAGGATGGGTCTCCAAGTATTTTGCTTTCTGGGAACTAGAAAGAGTCTTGAATAAAAGCCTTGTCCCATCTCTGAATTTGGAACCAGTTCTATGGCCCTCATAGCCATGAGGGACCTCACCTTATTTAATGCCTCTGCCCATTGAGTTTTTGGTAGGTCTGGCCATCCGTTTGGTTTTGGTAAGGTGTGAAAGTGGAATTTGCAACCTCTTAAAACTACATCCAGAACCCACTTGTCATGTAAGTCCAATTTCGGTGAAAAAGAGAAAGTTTTCCTCCCAGAGGAGCTTCCAGGAGAGAGGTTCCTGGAGCCATGCAGAGGGAGTCATTGAGCCTGTTTCCTGTAAGGTTGAGACCTATCCTCTCCACCCCTGGGGGTGGAAGCACCCCACTGTCTAGGTCTATAAGAGGTCTGTGCTTGGGCCGTCCCTCTGGGGCGCCTATATCTACCCCTCTGAGGCCTGTCCGAGCTGGGAAAGGACCAATTTTTAGCTGGCCAATTTCTGCTAAATCTAGGAGGCTGAACTTGTAAGAAATCCTTAACTGTTTGCATGGATTTTGCCTTATCCTCCATTTTCTTTATAACCTCTTCAGCCTTAGACCCAAACAAAACATTATGTTGAACAGGAGCATCCAGTAACTTTGCTTTCACTTGACCAGGCAAATTTTGCTCCTTTAACCAAGCATGCCTTCCAATGACCGTGCCAGTGGCAGCCGCCCTGCAAGAGGCCTCCAAAGCATCAAAACCACAGTGTAAGGTATGTTTTCCCACCTGCTCAGTAGCATGCATCAAATCATGTAATTCCTTATTGTCTGCACATGCAGAAATGGTACCCAGTTTTTGTTTCATAACAGACAAAAGGTATTGCTGATATTTCAACATATGAAATTGACAATTTAAAGCCCTAATAGATAAAGTAGCAGAAGTGTACACTTTTTTGCCCCATCTCTCCAAAGCTATAGAATCCTTATCTGACAGAATAGAGTTCTTAGCGGTGGCGGCCTTAACACCCTTAGGACCCTGAGAAATGGTTTCTGGATTAGCAGTAGGATTTTTATAAAGAAACTGGTGGGAGTCAGGGACTCTGTAATATCTATCAGGCTTAGCAGGGGCCAGAGGAAAGGAGTCAGGAGTTAAATTAGACTCAGAAAAGACATCATCCACAATATCCAAAATAGGAGGAATAGCCAGGGGTCTGTGCTGGGGAAGAAGGAAATCCCTAAGCCTTCTCTTAGATTCAGAGTACTCCTGCCCTTCCCAGTGAAAATGTTCCCTCATGTCATGTAAAGTTTCCCCAAAAGAATAATCCTCAGGAGGAGAAGCTGAAGGAATGGATTCCTCAGCATCAGAATCCTCATAAAGAGGGAAAGTATAATCCTGTTCAGAGGAAGACACTGAAGAGATAGATGCCTGATCAGAGGTTTCATAATCCAATTCTTGTCTTGGCCTTTGGTCAGGAGGGGGATGTGATCCCCTAATCATAGTTAGCAAGTCCTCTGCCATTTTAAGCATTTGTTTTTGAGATTTAGGTCCCGGATCAGAGGTGAAAGAGTCGTTGCCTTTGTCTTTGCCTTTACCTGAAGCTGCGTAGGCCTGAAAACCCCCTCGGAAGCCGGTACCTGCACAGCGGCTCCGGACCCATCCGAGGGAGCATTATCCGAAGGTCCTGCACCTGGAGTATTCGAAGGCCTAGTTGGCTCCTAGTGCGAGTCCATTTCGGCAAGCAGTTCTGTAATGGCAGACGACAGGGGCTGCGAAAGCGCCTCACTGACGATGGCCGAACCAGCAGCTGGCTGTGACTGTAAACCGTCATCTGACTTGAACCTCAGAGGCCTATCCTTATCCTTGCGCCTTTTATGAACTCCGGTAGTCGGAAGTGTGTCCGACGACATGTTATAATTAAATCGCCTCCCAAAGTAAGGCAAAATCGTATCTCCGTTTAATAGTACGTTGATTAAATCTAGCACAAAACCGACAACTAGCTACATTGTGGTCAGGGCCTAGACAAAGGAATGCAGTAAGAGTGAAAATCCTTATGAGGTATTTGCTTCCCACATGAAATACAATTATTAACTTTTTCTGACATCGGTCTGGAGCAAGAAAAAAGTTTCCCCAACGGGGTATTTAGCTTTGAAAAGAAGAATGTCTTCGGAATGAAGCACCAAAAATAACAGGAGTCAGCCGACCGGCACTTGCGAACTGCTTCCACCGCGCGGCAAGAAAGACTGGAGAACATGGTGTCGGCTGGGAGCTTTGTACCCCTGACGCTCTGACGTCAGGGAGGGTGAGTACACAGCCGACGCCGGACCTAGACTTTGGGATTCTATCCGACCGAGGGCTGCCTGCCGGCAGGAAGAACCCTACAGTGATGACTGCAACAGTGAAACACGATGAACATCCTGCAGACTCAAAAGGAGCCTGGGGCATTTTTTTCTAAAACAAAAATAAGGTCCCAAGGAAGAGGAACATGCAGGATGCCTTTAAAAAAACTCTATGACCTCAAAGCGAGGAGCCAAACGAGGATTCAAGGGCAAACCGGTATAAACAGCTGACAAATGGGCCTTTACAGAAGAAAAGGCCAAGCCAGACTGGAGCAACTCACACAGAGAACCAGAGACCCCCCACACACACACACTGAAAAAGGATCCTGGTTATGGGGCATGGCACCAGACAGAAAATCTCTACCATTTGGACACAAGACTTTCTGGTTGTAGGTTTTCTTGCCTCCTTCCTGTAAAACCCTAAGCACATCCTCACAAAAGAACTACCCAAAAGGGATCAAAACCCTATCACCCACAGTGTCAACTGAAAAATGGACAAATGAGGATGAATGAGTGACTCCTCTTGTGTGAGGAAATCCAACTGGTGAGGTAACTTGTGATGACTGCCCCTGACCAGATGAACTAAAAGGGGAAAACAGTGATTCTTGGCCAAAAGGAACTCTCTAACAAGATTTTTGGGCAGCCTAGCTGGATCTTCTGCAGGATTATTGGAAGCAGAAGGGGAGGGCAGGTATAGAGAAACATCCCCTTCCATGGGAAAGGAAGGGTGTCAGTCTTCCAATGCCAGATAACATGGCACTCTGGAATAGAAAAGAGGGAGCTGCCTGTTCAGAGGGGAGGCAAAAAGATCTGAGGAGTACCCCACTGACGAACTATGCCCAGAAGTATGTCTCTGTGAGGTATCCATTTGTGAGTCTATTTTGGACCTGCTCAAGGTGTCTGCCACTAGATTGTGCTCTAAAGGAATATACATTACCGGAAGAGTTAACTGATAACCAAGAGCCAGATCCCAGGCCTTAACAGCTAACCTACAGAGAAGGTAAGACTTTGTGCCCCTCACCCCCTGCTTACTGACATACTACATCACTGTTCTGTTACCTGTGTAAGCCTTCAGGAGGCCCACAGAGAGCATGGGCTGAAAAGCCTGAAGGGCCGGAATCAGAGATCTCATCTCTTTGATGTCGATATGGTCTGATTTCTGACTGAAGGGCCATACCCCATGAACTTTCAGATGACCACAGGAAGCTCCCCACCTCATGCCTGTAGACTCGGTGAATAGCTCTTGAGAAGGAGCAGGAGGTTGAAAGGGCAGGCGTCGGTTAAGGGAAAGTTGATGAATCCACCACTCAAATTCCTGTTTTATACAAGGAAGTGGAGACTCACCGAAATCCAGAGGGTGGCAAAGCTGAAGCCAAAAAGGTACCTCTGAAGCTTCCTCATGTGCAGTCTGGCAAGAGGGAGCACTGGAATAGGAGAGGCGATGAATCCCAGGGCTTGAAGAAACTCTCTGACTGGTACAGCAGGCAGAGGAAGAAGAGACTGAAAAAAGCTGTCAAGGTCCGAACTTTTGTAGATGAAAGACAGGTCAACATTGGACTGTCGAATATTGCAACCTAGATAGACATGATCCTGACAGTAAGTCAGGACAGACTTTTGAAAACTGACAGTGAACCCCAGACTTTGGAGGAGAAAGATGGTGAACTCCAGATCCTGTAACAGGCAACTGGGAGAAGGCACCTAAAGCAACAGGTCATCTAGATAAGGAAAAATCTGAATGCCTTGGGGCCTGCAAAAGGAAATCACAGAAGCAAGGCATTTTGTGAATATTTTTGGGGCAGTAGGGAGGCCAACTGGCAAAGTAGAGAACTGAAAATGAGATGAGGAAAAGTACACTTGTGTACGCTTCC
The DNA here is from genome assembly GCF_019279795.1 of Protopterus annectens. Lineage (NCBI taxonomy): Eukaryota > Metazoa > Chordata > Ceratodontiformes > Protopteridae > Protopterus > Protopterus annectens. The sequence goes on along the minus strand of NC_056743.1, from coordinate 1,190,470,590 downwards.
CATAAATGTAGATATTAGAGTGTAGTCACTGTTGCAATCATCACATTTGGGTTATGCTGCCAGGGTAGCCCTCAGTCAGCCCGAATACCAGAGGCTTAATATTTCTGCATCGGTTGCTGTCGCTCCAGGACTGACGCCAGGTCGTCAGCGGTATAAAATCAGGCAGCCGACGCCATTACATCAAATTTGTCTTGCCCCAACTGTCGAGAGCCCCCCAAATAGGGAGCTAGGTTATGGTGGAAGAACACCACCAGTAGAAAGTAAATACCAAAAATTCCCTGTAAGGAGTGAGGAAGAGAGACAGAGAGAGAGAGACAAGGGAGGTGGAGTGCTGAAAAAGTACAGTTGTGTACACTTACCATAAATGTAGATGTTAGAGTTTATTCACTGTTGCAGTCATCACATTTGGGTTATCTGCTTGCAGTAGCCCTCAGTCGGCCTGATTAACAAAGTCCTGGGTCCTGCATCGGTTGCTGTCCCATCTTCCATGACATCAGGTAGTCAAGGGTATAAAGCATGCAGCCGACACCATTATATCAGTTTTTCTTGGCCCAGATGTCAGGTGCCCCCATAATGGGAAGCAATTACATACATACACAAGGTTACACCTCCAATAAAAAAGCAAATACACCAGAAAGCTTTAAACATAGTAAGCAAGACTAGAGGTATAGCCAATAGAAGTCAGGGGGTTGGAGGGAGGGTAACTAGGACTGCACAGTGAATACACTCCAACATCTACATTTATGGTAAGTGTACACAACTGTACTAGGTTTGTTTGTGTTTCACTGCTGCAGTCATCACATTTGGGTAGATTCCCAATGCTAAGGATGGGAGGAGGAAATTAGATAGCATTAAGACCAGCTACAAGGTCCTGCAAGACTGCAGTGGCAAAGCCAGCCCTGGATTTAGAGAAAATTGGCAAATGGCAATGCTTGGTGAAGGTATGTACAGAACTCCAGCTAGCAGCTTCTAGGATGTCCCTGGTAGGGACACCTCTGAGAAAGGCTGTAGAGGTAGATGCAGCTCTGTTAGAATGTGGTCTAATCAACTGTGGGGGTAGGCTTTCCATGGTGCTTATAGCAGAAATGAATGCAATGGCCTATACACTTAGAAATGGCCTTCCCCTCTGCCCCTGCAGCAAATGCAACCAGCAGTTGTTCAGTTTTCCTGAGAGGTTTAGTCCTGTCCAAATAAAATCCAAGTTGCCTGTGCACATCTAAGGAGTGCAGAACTATCTCCCCTTTGTACTGTGGATCAGAAAAGAAGGTTGGCAAATTAATGGACTGATTAAGGGCCACACTGGATACCACCTTGGGCATGAAGGAGGGACTGGTCCTGAGGGACACCCTATCCACATGAAAAATGATGAAAGGCTCCCGTGCCACGAGGGCGTGTAATTCAGACACCCTTCTAGTTGAAGTGATGACTAAAAGGAAGGATGTTTTCCAAGAAAGAAATTTCAACTCTACATTTGCAGCTGGTTCAAAAGGCGGAAGAGTGAGTTTTTCCAATACAAAGTTAAGGTCCCAGGCTGGGGTAGGAGCTCTCCTGGGTGGTTTTAAGTTTTTGGCCCCTCCAAGGAACTGCTTCAGCAGTGGATGAGAGAAGAGGGGTGGTTCTGTGTTGTAATGAGCTGAAATGGCTGAGGCATGAATTTTGATGGAGGAAAAGGAAAGGCCCTTTTGCAGCATCTCAGTTAAGTATTGAAGAATCTGAGGTAAATTGGATGCTGCTGTGTCCATCCCCTGAGTTTGGTTCCAGGAACAGAATCTTTTCCATTTTTCAGCATAGGATTTTCTAGTACTAGGCTTCCTTGCCTCCAAAATGACATCCAACACTTGCTTACTGAGGGATAACGGAGAGATCAGGCAATTAGCCAGGCTGCCAGGTTCAGGGTTTGAAGCTTTGGGTGCAGAATCTGGCCCTCCTGCTGTGACAGCAGGGCAGGGGTCTGAGGCAGGTGCCATGGTGCTAGCAGTGACACACTGCGCAAAAGGGGTACCCAGTGCTGGCGTGGCCAGTCTGGTGCAATCAGTACTGTCCTTTGTTTGTCCTGTTTGATCTTTAGTAGCACCTTGGAGAGAAGAGGCAGAGGGGGAAAGGCATAAACTGATAGGTTTTTCCAGGTGAAGGACAGGGTATCCACTTTCCAACCTTGTTTGTGGGGAGTCGTTGTGCAAAATTTTTCCAATTGGTAGTTCTGGGGGGGGGGGCAAACAGGTCTATATCTGGGCGCCCCCATTTGTTTCTCAACATGTTGAATATCTTTGGTTCCAGTTTCCACTCGTGTGGGTCCATGAGATTTCTGCTTAGATCATCTGCCAGTGTGTTTAGCTTTCCTGGCAGGAATTGAGCCTGTAGGTGTACTTGATAGCTCAAGGCTGTGTTCCACAGAGCCATGGCTAGTCTGCAGAGAGGGTATGAGTGAGTTCCTCCCTGCTTGTTTATGCACCACATAACAGTGGTGTTGTCCGTCTTTACCATTAATTGTCCTGGAAGGATGTGGCCCTTGAAGGCTGTCAGAGCATTCTGCACAGCTAACATTCCTTTCTGACTAATGTGCAGGTGCATTTGACTTGGGTTCCATTTGCCCTGAATGCACTTCCCTGCCAAGTGAGGCCCCCATGCATAGTCTGATGCGTCTGTTAGAGTTTGGGCGGCAGGGGATAAAGTGCATGGCAGTCCCTTGTTTTGGTGACAGGCCATATGCCCACCGAAGGAACTCTATCTGTAGACAAGGAATGATATGAAGCATTGTTTCTAGATCCTGAGAATGTTGACACCATAGGCTTTTTAGATACGACTGTAGTTTCCTCATATGCAGTCTTGCATATGGAATTAATAGAATGCAGGAGGCCATGAACCCCAGGGCTTGCAGTATTTTCCTTTCAGATAGCTGGGTCTTTCTGGCCAATAGTTTGAAGTAGGCTGTCAAATGAACTTGTTTTTCTGGCGTGAGAAAAGCCATCTGGGAGGATGCGTTCAAGCTTGCTCCCAAGAATACAATTTGTTGGCAGGGTACAAGATGCGATTTCTTTTTGTTTAGTGTACCCAAGGGAAGTTAGCAATTTCTGTACAAACACTAGATGATTAAATAGTATGTCCTGTTTTTTTGCATGAATTAGACAATCGTCCAGGTATGGATATATTTGATATTTCTTTGCCTGCAAAATGCAATGACTGGAGCTAGGCACTTTGTGAAAACCCTGGGCGCAGTAGATAAGCCAAAGGGCAGTGCAGAGAACTGATAGTGTATGCATCCTGCTTTGAAGCGTAAGTATCTTCTGCAGGATTCCCTTACTGGGATGTGCAGGTAAGCTTCCTTTAAATCCAGTGTTGCCAACCAGGCATCTTTGCCTAGCATAGGAAGCAGGTGATGAAGAGTTAACATCTTGAATTTTGAAATCACCAAAAATGTGTTTAGGATAGAGAGGTCCAGTATAGGATGCCAGGAGTTGTCTTTTCTGGGTACCAGGAAAAGTCTCGAGTAGAAACCTTGTCCCCGCTCCTCTTCCAGGACAGGCTGAAAAGCCCTTATGCTTGAGAGCAAGAATTTGCTTTTGAGCCTCCGCCCACTGACTTGGGGAAAGGTCTGGCCAACAGTTTGGAGTTGGTAAGGAGTGAAAGTGGAATTTGTATCCTTGGTAAACTACATTTAAAACCCATTTGTCCTGGGTAATGACTTTCCAATTTTTTGCCTGCCAAGCAATCTTTCCCCCAAAGGGAACAGTCAGTTGTGCAGGGCTTGGAAGATTTAAAGTTAACTCATTGAGTTTACCATAAGGGGTGTCTTACCATTCCCTGCTTTGGAAGTGGGGGCCCCTCCACTGCTTAGCCCTGTGAGTACCTTGGTACTGAAGCCTGGGTGTTCTGCTGGTTCTGGGTTTGGACTGAAGGCCTGGAAGAGGCAGGAAAGGACCACTTTTTAGAGGACCAATGCCTACTAAATCTGGGAGGCTGTACTTGCAGGAAATCTTTTAACAGTTTGCATAGATTAACTTTTTTCCTCCATCTTTTTAAGTACTACTACTGCTTTGTTGCCAAAACAGGCAGTCTTGGTTTAAGGGAGCATCCAGCAATTTCGCTTTAACATGATCTGGCAAAGAATGCTCCTTAAGCCAAGCATGCCTTCTGAGTACCGACCCAGTGACAGCAGCCCTGCAAGATGCCTCTAGTGAATCAAAAGCGCATTGCAAAGTATGTTTTCCAACTTCCTCAACAGAATGCATTAAATCCTGTAAATCTTTATTTTCAGCAGAGTCAGGAATCAACATCAATTTCTGTTTCAGCAATCCAATAATATGCTGCTGATACTTCAACATATGAAACTGGCAGTTTAAGGCCCTAATGGCCAAGGTTGCATAAGTGTATACCTTCTTACCCCATCTATCCAGCGCCCTGGAAACTCTATCAGAGGGGGTAGGATTTTTGGCAGTAGTAGCCTTAATGCCCTTGGGTCCCTGTGAAATGGTCTCAGGATCCGCAGTAGGATTTTTAAAAAGGAACTTGAGAGAGTCAGGAACCCTGTAATATCTATCAGGTTTTCTGGGAGCAGGAGGTAAAGGGTCAGGGGCCAAGACAGATTCCAAAAAGGCATCATCAACAATGTCCACAGGAGGGATAGCTAAAGGCATGTGTTGGGGCAGGAGTAAGAAATCCCTAAGCCTCTTTTTAGAGTCACAGTATTCCCAGCGAAAATGCTCCCTAAGAGTATGCAAGGTTTCACCAAAAGAGAAATCCTCTGGAGGGGAAGCAGAGGGAATAGAGTCCCCTCTGCATCAGAATCCTCATCTATCATTTGTTTTTTAAGCATAGAGGCCTGACCATGAGGTCTGGGTGTCAGTTTTCTAGGCATGGATAGAGTTTTAGGCCTTGAAGAAGAAGATGGCATCGGTTTAATATGCAAGTCAGTAGGCCTGAATACACCCTCAGAAGCCGGTGCCTGCACAGCGGCTCTGGACCCATCCAAGGTAGAGTCATCCACAGGTTACACAGTTGAAGCATTTCCTGGCATACCGGACTCCGAATGGGTCTCAGTAGAGGCCTGCAAATATGAAGTAGTGGGTATCAGGGGCTGCGAAAGCACCTCACTGAGTACCGGCGAACTGGCGACTAGCTTAGGAGAAGCGTTGGCGGCAGCTTTGGACCTATGCGGTCTGTCTCTGTCTTTATCTTTGTGTTTTTTCGGGATGTCGGTAGTCGGGTGGCTTACCAAAGCCACATATGGATAATGGAACAGAGTACCAAAATATTTAGAAGCGTAAATATACTGATGACGAATAGTTTGTTTTTTAAATAAGGCACAAAACTGACAGCGAGGTACGTCGTGGTCAGGGCCTAGGCAAGGAATGCAGTGCAAATGAAAATCTTTATGAGGTATTTGCTTTCCACAAGAAATACAATTATTGACTTTTACTGACATCGGTTTAGAGCAAGAAAAAGTTTCCCCAATGGGGTACGTAGCTTAGTTGAATACTTCGGTTCTGAAACTCGAAAACGAAAATTTCAGGAGTCGGCCAACCGGCACTTGCGAACTGCCTCTGCTTCGAGCACCGCATGGCAAGAAAGACTGATGTAATGGCGTCGGCTGCATGCTTTATACCGCTGACTACCTGACGTCATGGACAGTAACTGCCGCAGGACCCAAGACTTTGTTAGTGAGGCCACCTCAGGGCTACTGCAAGCAGATAACCCAAATGTGATGACTGCAACAGTGAAACACGAAGAACATCCATGACTGCAACAGTGAATACACTTGAACATCTACAATTATGGTAAGTGCACATAACTGTACTATGTTCTTTCATAGGTTCATACTAGGCTATCTGCCCTAGGGCATTTATAAGCCTAGCCAGAGTGTGTGTGGCTTTCACCACCCCTTAGGATGAGAATACTATACCCATTAGTTTGCTGTGCCTCTGTCCAGCAGTGATACAGAGATGATTGCCGGGGTAAACCTACGATCTCCCATCCACTCGCCAAGATTTCTCTTGAACAGAGTCAGTGAGGGGCTCTGCCTCACATGGACTGGGATTCTGTTCCATAGTGTAGGGAGTCTCTGGGTGATGAATCTGTCCCTCCAGCACGTCCTATTTATATCTGTGTTGAGGTTTAAGTCTCTTGCTCTCGTGGCTCTGGTGGATTTGGATTTTTGAGGTGGAGCATGTCCATTAATTCCGGCTGGACATGGCCTTGTATGTCAGGCACAGATCACCTATGAGCAGACGGTATGCGACTGAATAGAGCTGGAGTTTCTTCAGTCGGGCATCGTATGACATATGTTTGAGCCCCTTTATCCTTTGGTGAGGAACTTTGGGGTCTTTCCAACTGCTGCAGGTGTCGGGTAAGGTACATTCCGAATGGGGCGTTGTACTCAATCAATGGTCTGATAAGTGAAGAGTACAGGGTACAATGACCTCTCCTGATCTGGATGTGAATCCCTTCATGATCAGGTGGGCAATGTAGAAGGTCTTCCTAACCACTTTGGCAATGTGAGTGTCAAAAGAGAGGTTACTGTCAACTTGGGTCCCCAGGTCCCTGATAACGCCTTCCTTGTTTAATGGATTACCACCTATGGGGTAATTAGGGGTTACCTTGTTTTTCCCAAAGGGTATGACTATACATTTTTGGCATTTAGCTTAAGGCCATGGCTCTGGCACCAGTTATCCATTTCTATGAGACCTCTGGAGGATGTCTGTGTCTGATGGAGTGTCAATTATGGTGCCCAGCTTGCAGTCATCTGCAAATTTTGTCAGCCACAATCCCCCTATGTTTGCCTGCACTTCAGAAAATAAATGCCGAACAAGAGGAGGCCCAGGACTGAGCCCTGTGGGACACCCGCGGACCGGGCTTAGAGTCTGACATGGCACCAGCAACTCTAACCCTGTGGGTTCTGTCCTTGAGCCAGTTTGCAACCCATCTTGTGACATATGGGTTTACATCTGCTGGTGAGCTTTTCTATGATGCCCGAAAGTGGGGTATTGTGTCAACGCTTTTGCTAGGTCAAGGTAGGCTGTGAACTGCCTTACCCTCATCAATGGCCTTAGTGACTGTTTCAAAAGTCGACTAAGTTCAGGAGGCAAGATGTGCCCTTGACAAAGCCAACTTGGGTAGGATCCAGTGGCTGTAGGTCCCCAATGTCTTTATTTATGAGTTCCATTATGATCCTCTCCATAGCTTTGCAGAGAAGGCTAGTCAAGCTTATGGGGCGGTAATTTCCAGGGTCCGTGAGAAGCACCGCCTTTGTGGAGTGGGACCACAGTTGCCGAGCCATTCTTTGGCACGATCCCGTAGTAAGGCTAAGATTAAACAGCAGCCTTATGTGTGGGTTTAGTTCCTCATTGAGTTCGTAGCACACAGCCGGGACACCGTCCGTCCCATTGATGCTGTGTTTTTGCTTTAGAGAGAGCAGCTCTCACCTGGGCATCTGAGATGTTTGGGAGGCTAGACTCTGGTGGGATAGATATTTCTCCTTTGGGGAGGGAGGGAGAAATTTGCACTGAACCTGTCTGCCAGTATGTTGGCAATGTCTGTGGGTTCAGTGATTTTTTATCATTTTGACTAATTCTGAGCATATCTGGGAGTTTCCACCCAGGTTTCTAACATAGCTAAAGAAGGCCTTATGATTGTCTTTTGTGTCATTAGCTTATTTTTCTCTCAAAGTTGGCCTTGGATGATTTTATGAGTGATCGTAGTTTTTGCTAGTATTGATCAGAGATGCCTTCTTAGGGATTTTGCTCTGTCATGTAGTAGCTTTCTCCTCTTGTTGTAGAGTTTGTTTATGGCTGGGGTCCACCAGACCGGGCGCCTGCCTTTGGTGGAAAGGGTCTTGATTTTATTAGGGATTGCTTGATCCATACATTCCTGGAGGTGCTCGAGAAGGCATTTGTAAGGGTTTCAGCAGCGTGGTTGTGGTTTCCACTGGCCTCGGGGCCTTGAAGGATACCACTCAGTCTTAAGAAGTGTGAAGTTTGCTTTTGAGAAGTTCTTCACTGTGGTCTTTTGCTGGGGTGGGGCGGGATGTGGATCTCCAGTGAGATTAATTTATGGTCTGATCTCACCAATGAGAGATATACTCCGTGTGAGCATTTTGTCCCCATGTTTGTGATGATCAGGTCTAGTATATTTTCGCCTCTTGTGGGAATGGTGACTAGTTGTTCCATAGCATTTGAGTTTATGAACTCAAGGAACCTTTGGGCTAGGGTGTTGGGGCTTGAGTAATGTTCCCAGTCTATGTTTGGGTAGTTGAAGTCACCTAATATGATGGTGTTTGGAGAGACATTCATACTCTCCAGTGTCTTCAGGAAGGTTGTGTGGGTTTCCTGAGTTTGAGAAGGTGGTCTGTAGCATGTTACAAACTGTAGGGCAGTTTTACCTATGGTTAATTGCACCTGGATGGTCTCCGATGCTCGCGGCGTTACACTAACTCCGGAGGTGTGGGTATCCTTATGAATATGGATACTCCCTCCTTTTGTGCTTCGGTCCGATTTTGGGACCGAACGCATGATATGAGGTGTAACCTGATAGTGCTGGGGTGCTCTCAGGAGCCTTGAACCAGGTTTCAGTCACAGCACAGACATAGATGTTCTTCATACTGAGGAGGGCTTTGAGGGCGTGCATCTTGAGGTTTAGACTTCTGGCATTGAGCAGTATTACCCTTAGTTTTTCTCCATTTTTGTTTTCTAGGGTAGGTTTATCATTAGAGCCTTGCCTCAAAAGGCACTATGGGGTGGCAAGAGCCTTTGCCAATATCCGAAGCCCAGGGGTGACAGGTGCAAGCCGTTCCTCATGGCAGCGTGGCTTGTCAAGCACGCCATCCCAGGCAGACAGACATTGATCCTAGAATGACACCAGTAATTAAGCCAATTATTAAAGCTGATCATTTTGTCTCTGTATTGTGGCATCATTCTTGGTGAGGGTAGGATACTGCTCAGGGTCAGGGTCATACTGGCCTGGGCTACATAGTCTGAGAGCTCCTCTATGTCTCTCTTCATGTTTCACTGTTGCAGTCATCACACGTGGGTTGATTCCCAAAGCTGAAGAAAAGGGTGGAGGCAGTCAAGAAGACTGGGGGGTGGCTAGGATGCCCTGCAAGACTGCGGTTGCAAAGCCTGCCCTGGACTTGAAGATAGGCAGGTGGTAATGACTGGTGAAGGTATGAACAGAAGTCCATGTTGCAGCCTCCAGGATGTCCTTGGTAGGGACTACTCTGAGAAAAGCTGCAGAGGTGGAGGTTGCCCTGGTGGTATCCGTCCTGATCCCCTTAGAGGGTGGTTTCCTCTGGTGTTTGTAGCAGAAATGGATGCAGTGTGCTACCATTTGGACATTGTTTGGATATGGCCTTGCCCTCTACCTCTGGTGCAAAGCTGACTAGCAATTGGTCAGTTTTCATAAAAGATTTAGTCCTATCCAGGTAAAATCTGACCTGTCTGTGCACATAGTACAGTTGTGCACACTTACCATAAATGTAGATGTTCAAGTGTATTCACTGTTGCAGTCATCACACTTGGGATATCTGCCTGCAGGTAGCTCTCAGTCAGCCCAAATACCAGAGTCTTAGTATTTCTGCATCAGATGCTGTCGCTTCTTCCATGACGTCAGGTCACCAGGGGTATAAAAACAGGCAGCCGATGCCATTACATCAGTTTTTCTTGCCCCAAATGTCAGGAGCCCCCAAACAAGGAGCTAGTATATGGGGTGGAAACAACCACCAGTAAAAAAGTAAAAAAAGGTAAAAAAAAAAAAGGGGCCTTTGGGAAGGAA